>NC_083730.1:10661742-10964772 GCF_028564815.1 Eubalaena glacialis
TATAATTAAATTTATTCAATGATCAACATCAGACATTTTACTACAGATACTCCATCATCATATTGTTGCTTAGAACTTTTCCACAAGTTTTTTTGTTTGTTTTTTTGATTGTTTTTTCCCCAAGATGAGAACAAGGATACAATATTACCTGAGTTTCTACATGGTGGGAAAACACTTTTAAAATAGATTTTCCCAATATTCACTTTCCATATTTTAAGCAATTATTCTTTTTGTATGTTTAGGGATGTTTTTACAATTATAACCATTTCTATTTTTAATCTCTCCTTTCATTGTTGTCTGGTGACTTCCTTATTTTTAGCTGAAGCTTTGTTCTACAGTCCTATGACAGCTACTGTCTCATTATTATTTATTTTTGAAAGGAAGCCTTCTTTCTAAGAGCAGACAAATATTAATGGAGAATATTAGGAAATGTTAGGAAAGTGAATATTGGAATATAAGACTGATTGAACCATGTCTACTGTCTGTCTTTTGCACCATCACTCTGTCCTGTGGATATGGCTCTCAAAGGACTAGCAAGAGAAATATGCAGATAGTAGTGAAACTGCACATGGCCCAAGTACTACATCTGCAATTTAGGGTTTAATTTTATTTAGCTGACCGAGAGTAGCAGTTGCAAAGTTGATTGCTTACTCAACTTACCTTCTCTATCCAGTTAAACTGAGTTCTCCCCAAAGCAGACCCTGGGGCAAGTATATGGGTGCAATTAGTTAATTAGGCAGATTATCTCTGGAATCATCTATAGAGGAGTGAGCATGTGAGAGAGGAAGAGAAAGAGGCCATTATAGACCACGTGGTCAACAGAAGCTCCTGCAGGCAACTCTGAGGGACAGTGTAGAAAATACCTCAGAGTTATCTCAACAGAGGGGCAAGTCAGCTAAGACGTCACACCAAATCCCTTCTTTCACTGGCTGCTCTTAGGAAGCATTAACTTTGTAGTATTGATAATTCCAGCTTATATCAAGCATGCTGGGCGAAGACCCTTGGACACTCACATTTGGCAGCCATTGGGTCTGGAAATAGCAAAAACTGAGGGGAAATGGTGTGGTATTAACAGCATATGCTACAGGGTAATATCTAACATCTTGTAAAAATTGTTTTTCTGTTGATTATCTTGGACCCTTTCCCCCCTATCTTTCACAAGCATAAACAGAGCTCTAAACCATCACTATGATGTTGCAGATCTGGAACCTGTGGTTCTAGGCAAGGTAGGCATTAGTTTGGTCCATAACAATGTGCACCTATTCTAGAAGACCATTCAGCAATGGCTGAGAATTTAATAGGCTTTCTAGGAAATTGAAGCTATTTTGCTTTTTGTTATATCAAAGACGAAATGTTCTTCCCATCTAAAAATGTATTTGGTGTTAATCAAATGTATTGAAATACAGAAACCTATTTTATCATCATTAATAGGAAGCCTCTTACTTTAGCATTGGAAAGAAAGTATATGCTTCCTTTTGAGGTTTGTTTTCAATGCCTTAGAAATGGAATACGTTGAAACACTTGAAAAATGAAATTGCTGATGAAAAATATTTCTGAAAAGTATTTGGGTATTCTATTCTCCACAATCTGATAATTAAACTGATAATTCAGATCAGAGAGTATACTGAAGTTAATATAAGGTTTTCTGAATGCATCTACCTAGCTATAATTTTCATAATGAGACATATGATAGTGGTTAGTGTTCAGTCATGATTTAACAGGAAATTTTATGGTTCGTGACTTATACATCTCCTTTTTAGAGAAACCCAAAGGAAAAGGATTTGCTCCAAGAACCCTTAAAACAGTTGTATACCAAGCAAAAGTAAATGACAGGTGTGCATATGTGGCCTTGAACATTTGAAATCTTAAAAGATTTATTCTTCTGAACCTGAAAAAGTATTGCTTATGGGATTCCGGTAATTTATATCTAGCATAGTTCATAAAGGATAGCATGATATCTAAACTTCCCACATTCTTTTTATTTGAAAACAATTATATTTCTTAACAGTTTTTCCTTATCTTCTCAGTCTCGTAAAACATACATATTGGCTGGTACAATCTTTCAGCAAATTACAGGAAAAAAAAGTGTTCTTATAATAATGGCTAAATTTCACTGAATACTTTATATTTTCCAAGTTCTAAATCTTGCAGGTATATTAATTTATTCAATTCCTAAAAAAACCTTTGGAATTAAGGACTAATATATCATCCCTAATTCTTAGATGAAAAAACTGAAGTACAGAGACATTTCACAACTAATAAGAGTCGGTTATGACTCCAACTGTGGCCCCAGGGTACAAGCTCTTAGCCATTATAATGCCCTGTCCCCAAAGACATTAAAATATCAAAAAATATAGTTTTATATTTAAGTACCTAAGAGTAGTAGGCTGATTTTGAGAACAAATAGTAGACTTTTCCATCTTCACGTCTTTTTTTCTTTGAATAATAAGCTTGAAAATAGTTTTCAAAGACAAGGAGGAGACTTTCTGAATTAATCATCTTATTTCACAAAGTCTATCAAATTTAGCATTTGATAGTAATTGTTTTTGAAGAAAAGAAAACACATCAAACCTGAGAACAAGGAGAGTAATAAGTAACTATCAATTTGATGAACATTTGCCAACCCTTAGTATATTTTGAATATTCTGAGTATATCTTGAGTATAGGCATTCAAGTGAGATTGATTATGGCACCAACCTAACTTTACAAAGTTAAAATAATATATGCAAAAATCTAGAAAAAGATATGATTTATCATTATAATATAAAATAGTTAATGTTGAGTTACGATACAGACAAGATTTATCCAGTAGACTTTCCTATGGCAAAGGAAATATCCTATGTACCTGGGCTGTCCAATATGGTAGCCATCAGCCATAAATTGCTTTGAGCAACTGAACTATGACTAGTGCAACTAAAGTCCTGGATTTCATGATTTCATAGAATACACTTAATAGTAAAGATATGCTTAATAAATATTTAATTAACTGAGATTTGTATTCAGCAACAATATATTATCAAAATGTAAAAATATAGTTACGAGTGTTCAAAATCATAGCAGCAAATGGCTAAAAATCACAAGGTTATCTAATATAACTTAGAACACTAAAGTTCAATTTATATTTCTTGTGAGCAATATGTTCATAATATATTATGATAATGTGAGGACAACATCAAACAGTAATGTGTGCTATAATCCCATTTTTTTTAAAAAAATGAAAGGAAGGAAGGAAAGAAAAGAGAGAGTTGACTTCTCTGGATATTTTATGCAGCTGGCAGATTAATTTTCTATTGCTGTGTAACAAATTACAACAAACTTAGACTCTTAAAACAACACCCATTTACTGTCTTACAGACCTCGATTTCTTGCTGGCTGTCACTGAGCACTGCTCTCAGCTCCTGGAGGCCGTCATATAACGTGATAATATATTTCTCCAAAGCCAGCAGAAAACTTTCTCTCTAAATTCCTCTCAGTCTCAGTCAAAGACAATGTGTCAGTGGCTGATGAGCCAGGCATCCCTAAAGCTAAGAGAGTATAATGACTCAGTATAATGACTTGAGTGGACTGAAACATTTCAACTTTGCTTAATTGAGTCAAAGCTGGCCACTGTGACCAATGAAAACAAAAGTAAGTAAAACATTAGGCAATGGTGCATGTCTGCCCTCTCCCTCTGCACCCACCCCTAATCCTTTCTTCCCTCTCCATCACTACCTGATCTACTTTTTAACAAAAATGGTCATTAGTTGTGGGATTGAGGTCTTCCTGCCCCAAAGCACGACTGAAGGTCATATGTACACATCAAAGTATGCTGGGGATTTTCAAAAGGGGTAGGAACACAAACTGTTACGGTTGTGTTGAGTATGGGTGCCCAAATCTCTATCCTAGCCATGGAAGAAATCCATGGAAGAAATATTATTTTTTTAATTGAGTCTATTTTTCCAAAATATTTAATGCTCCTCAAACATATGCTGTCAATGACAAGAAAATATTCAATTTCTCTAATAGATTTCATTATGCTCTGTCTAATTTCATAAGGATAGATCCAGAGTCTGTAATATAATTTTTAACTTTATTTCATATTTTAAATTTTTGGGTCAATTTAAATTTCTTAGGGGCAGTTGTACAAAATCAGGATATTAAATTTACTATGTAATTTGTAGTATCAAATCTTTATATTTTGCCCAGTGAAGAAAAATTAGTCATATATGTTGTAAAAGCATGCACAAAAGCATGTAAAAGCAGAATTACCCTGAATAAAATAGCACAGTAAGAGATTTATGTTTCAATTTCAAAGTGGTATAGAAAGAATAAGAACATAAATTTAGACTAAAGTTTCTCTACTGTTATTCATGAGTATTTGACCAAAACAAATCAAATCAAATAAAAAAGAAATAAAATTACCAGAAAAATTATCTTTATTTACACACAACTATATGTAATATTATGTATTGCATCTTCTATTCTCTGGAATGTTTCCCATTCAAACCGCAGAGCTTTAAATTGGTAATGATTAAAACTTTTCTCTTTGCAAGATTTGTAAACAATTTTATAATCATTCTAACGATGGCTTAAAAGAATTATTTGCTTTCTAGCAGTGACAATAGCATAATGTTTTCACAGCACATAGTACTTTCTATAATGATCCTGTAGGAATGTAGAAAACAATTCTACTTTGCTGTTATGTATAATCAAAGTTGGTGCAATTTACTTCTACACCATTCTGCTATAATTATCTTTCTGGGTAATATCAACTCTTAAATTTAAAGAGTTTTTTTTTTTTTTGAGTGAAAGAGGATGAGATAAATAAAAAAATAAAATTATTCCATTGCAGCATGTCATCAAACATCCAGAAAAATTATAAATCATTTGAATTACCTAAGGGTTTTTAACTATTCAATCCTTGACTCAGGTTAAGTTCTTAATAGATGTTTTTTAAAGATTTGAAATAGTTTGATCAAATTTGAAGACATTTGATGAAGTTTTAAATTATTTTATACAGATATTTATGTAGAATTTATAAAGTCATCACATTTGGCTTTTGTTTACTTTTTTAATTTTTATTATGAGATGACTTCAGATTTGTAAGAAACCTGCAAACATAGTACAAAGAATTTCCATTCACTCTTCATTTAGATTTTACAAATGTTACCGTTTAATCACATTTACTTTATCATTATCCATGTACATATGTATGTATGTATTGATATGTATGTATATAAATATGTATGTATATATCTGTCTAAAGCTTTATATACACACATTTATATTTATACAACATATTATACACATATATGTATTTTTTCTGAAACTCTGGAGAATCACCAATGTAATGTCCCTTTTCTTCTGATTTCTTTAGGATATATTTCCCTAAAACAAAGAAATTCTCTCATGTAACCACAGTACAATTATCAATATGAGGAAATTAATACTGATCTATACAATTATCTCATCTACAGAGTATGCTATAATTTCATGGGTATATCTGGTTCAGTTTGTTAATTTGGGGCAGGAATATAACAAAAGTGATGTTATGTTCTTCTCAGCACATCAAAAGGTACAGATGCCTATTTGTCTATTACATGAGATGCTAATTTGGATCACTCAGTCAAAGTGGTGCCTGCCAGTTTTCTCCACTGGCCAATTTACTCCACTGCAAACTTATGGTTTCCCACTCTGTTACTATATACACAAGTTTGAGACCTTGTAAATATCCTGATTCTTGTCTTTTTTTTTATCCTCTAGTTTTAATATCCATCGATGACTTTTGCCTGAAACTATGAGTCCTATGGAGGATTGCTAAATGGTGATTTCTACTTCCATTAACACTCTATTAATTATGGGCTAGAATTCTACTGTAAGGTAGAACTTTCCCTTACCCAATTTACTTATGTATTTATTCATTTATATATATTAAAATTATTTTATACAGATAACTTATGTAGAATTTATAAAGCATCATATTTTTAATTTATCACTTTTCAAATTTTTATTATGAGATGATTTCAGGTATATAGGAAACCAGAAACAGAGTATAAAAATTTCCATATATTCTTTATACTCCACATATTCATTTATGTATACCTGTGGTATTCACAATTTCCAATTTTAATCAATGTGCTTAATCAATTACTCTCATCATTTGCTCAGTTTGTTGCACAGTTGGTCAACAAGAGTACCTTCACGTTGACTCCTTTGACATTCCCTCAATATTCTTGGAATATTATTATTTTCCCAACATGATGCCCAAGGCCAGTTTCCCTCCCCAAGCTTTGGGATCAGATATTTCTCTAAGGAACTCTGTTGATTATTGCAGAGTAGTATTTGGAAGCTAAGGTGTGGGTGGTACGTGTGCTCGTTTCTACTGGGAACAACTGTTTCCTGCCCACTTAGCTTAGAGAGAAAAGGGAGTGTATCTTTATCTATAGAGATGGATAGACATGTGTGTGTATATATATATATATATATATATATACATAAAAAAATGCAGAAATGTATAACACACTCACTAATACACATCTCTGTTTCTACAACAATCTAAGTATGTATATTAAACCCTATGGGTTCTATTATTCCAGTCCAACACCACAGGATTTATTCTATCCTCTCCCCTTTCAATATTGGTAATTCCCTTTTCTGCCATTGAGAAACCTGGCTTTTATTATCAACAATATATTTATTGATTTGCTCAAGTTTAGAATATAAAGAGTTGCAAACTCTTTATATCATATCACTATGAAAAAAAAAGCTCCTTAACCATAATATAATACTGTTTATAGTTCTTTTTGTCTTTAATTCAGATTATATTTTCAACATAGTGTGTTCAAAATTACTTGGGTTAGTTCTCCACGTATTTTATCAACACTGTTGTATTTCTCATTTGTAATTCAGTTATTATTTTTCTTATTTTTATTGCTCTTGTGATCCTCCACATCCTTACTGATTTTTATTTACTTATTTATTGAGTATATGAAACAGCATGGTTCCAAAAATAAAAAATATATACGAAAAGGTGTATTCAATGTTATGCCTCCCCTACCAGCCTTTTTATCTTGTTCCTAATGCCTATCCTGTAGATAAACAAACTTATTAGCTTCTGGTTCATTCTTCCTTTTGTTTTTAGGTGCCCAAATAGGCAGCCATATGAGTAATTTTTATTTCTGTTTTTTAAAACAAAATCTAGCATACCAGAGATGCCATGGAATCTCTCTCATTTCTATTCATAGACATCTTCCTAGTTTTTATAGGTACATAGTACTCCACTGTATGGATGCACCATAGTTTATGCAGCAATTCCCCTAGGTCTGTACATTTATGTTGTATCCAACATTCTGGAATTAAAAACCGTACTGCAGTAAATACTATGTTAATTTTATATTGTTGAAGGTTTATCTTCAAAGTAAATTTCTAGATGTGCCCTTGCTGTGTTAAAAGGAAAATGTATGTGTAGTTTTATTAGCTATTTCCACAGTTCTCTTAATAGTAGTTTTAAAATAAATACACAATCCTCTTATCAGCTGGGTAATCCTTTTATCAATCCTCTTTCTAGAGCACAAAGGCATATTCCATGCTTGCTCTTCATAGAGGCCTGAAATACCTCACCACTTTTTTAAAAAACCTATATATTTTTTCAAATTTTGTGTCACAGCTTCAGTTCCAAGGTGTTCCAAAATGGCAGAAGCTATATCTTATTCATTATTTTTAATACCCCAAATACCTAGCAGCGTGGCTTCAAAATATAGACATTTCTAAATAAATTGATCCAACATGGAAGGACATTATTCAAATCAGTACATTTTCCTTCAGGCTTCTTGGTCCTCAGGAGAAAAATATATGTCTACCTCTAACTATATCTGAGTTATAATGGAATTAGAAAATATTGTTAAATGAATGAAAACAAGAACACTATCTAAACTTGCAGATGTATGCTGTCCAATTTGAAATCTTACTACAAAGCTACACTAATCAAGACAGTGATACTGCCATGTGGACAAACAGACAGAATAGAGAGGTCAGAAATATAAACTCACACTGATGTCCATTTTTTTACACGTAAGGTGCCAAAGCAATTCATATGGGAGAAGACAGTCTTTTAGAATACACTTGGACAACTGGATATCTCTATGTGTACTTAATTAATTTTTAGAGCTAGATACCACATACCATACCAAAATATAATTTAAAATAGATTATAGACCTAACTGTAATATATTAAAATTCTGGATAAAAACATAGGATAAAATATTTCTGACCTTGATGTAGGCAAAGATTTCTAGATATGACATCAAGAGTAGAATATATATTAGATAAATTAATAAGTTGCACTTTATGAAAATTAAATAAGGTGGCCCTTCAAAAGATACCAACTAAATATCTATTTATTTATTTATTTATTTATTTATTTGGCTGCACTGGGTCATTGAAAAGAAAAAGAATAGATGAGAGAAAATATTTGCAAATTATATTAGGTGAAGGTCTTGTTTTCAGAATATGTATAGAACACAAACCCTGTAAAAGTCAAAGAAGACATATAAAAATGCAATAAAAAGTTGAAAAGATATTTTGAAAAAGAAAAGATATGAACAGCTACTGAGCAGAAGAAAAGATGCTCAATATTGTCCTGTCATTAGAAATATGCAACTCAGAGCCACAATGAGATTCCCCTGCAGACCTATTATAATGGCTATAGCCAAGAAGTGATACAATACTAAATATGGATGAGAATGTGGAGAAACTGGAACCTTCTTATATTGTTGGTATGAATGTAAAATGGTCCTGCTACCATGGAAACAGTCTGGAAGTTTCTTGAAATAGCAAACATAAATTTAACAATGTATAATTCAAGAATTCTATTCCTTGGTATCTACCCAAGATAAATGAAAACATGATATATCCATACAAAGATTTGCACATTAATGTTTATAGTAGCATTTTCAATAACGTTCAAAAGTGAAAGCAATTCGCACATCCATGAATCCATTAACTAACTGGTAAGAGATAAAATGAGGTACATGTATATGTGTATACTCTACCCAAGTAACTGTAGAGACACAAAGACTCATTTGGGGAACAAGTATTCTTTAAAGGAGGGAGAGAGTGGCCTGAAGGGCAGAGAACCAGGAGAGCGTCTAGTCTGAGACTCCCTAACAACAGGGCTCTGTACACCTGATGCCACACCCCACACAACAGTGTGAGGGGATGATATGACGAACTCCATCCAATGAGGGTGAGCCTGGGCCACAGGCATTTGTGTGTTAAGTGACTGGAGAAAACCCAAAGGCCTCCATCACCCCAGACCTCCCTGAGGAGGCCTCCCTGTGCCATGAAGCACAGGACTGGCCTGGAATCCACTACGTTGTCACCTTCCTACTGCCAACCTAAGGGGGCCAATGCCTTTTGGCCCCATTATATGATACTCTCTCCCAGGACCTAATCCACTAGTTTGGTTAAAAATTGAGAACATGGTAAAGAGTACGAACTATAGTAACAAAGTGAACCAGTAACAAAGAAAGATTCTTAAGAAAGTGAGTGGGTATAAAAGTCATATTACATAAGGAGTGATTAACCTAAAATTAAGAAAAAAGCCACCACAAGAAGAAAGAATAAGGGGAGGAAATTGAAACAGTGACAGTACTAGTTTAAACTCCACATCAAAACTTTGCAAATATTACTTATAAATATGTCACTTAAAATAGCAAGAAAGAGTGACTAATAATCTAAGCAATTAAAATATTTCCCTCTTTATTTTTGTCACCATACTACTTTCACTTCTTTTAACAACTGTCAACATAGTGCTTAATAAATTGGTATAAATATTTGTAACAGGTGGAAATTAATCAGGCATCATAAAATTTTTTTAAAAATAGAAGCAAGCAACCTAGTTTTACACAAAAAACATAGGAAGATGTAAATAGCATGGTGCCTTTATTTGTAGTAAATGGAGGGCCTTATAAGAAAAAGAGAGGTGTATTTATTTCAATAAAATAATTTGAACAATAATACATTGGTAGTATTAAAAGAAAATCATCTAATGAAAAACTGAAAATGAAAAACTTTTTAATTTACAGAATATTTGGGAATTAATCAACACTCAATGAGAACTTCTAGAACAGAAAGAAATAATCTTAATTGAAGTTAATGGCATTGTTTATAGCTGATATAATGAACTTTTAATATGTTAAACATATCTGGATAACCCTATTTCTATCAAAGCTTAGCTTCTAAAACAGGGGACAGATTATAGTCAGACATTAATGATTTTCCAATCACGATTTCCAATGAATTTCTCTCTCTTCTTTAAAAAAAAAAAAAAATCCTGTCACAGAACGCAAGTTCACGTGCCCGACGCACAGTGAGGTCCAACAAACCAGAACATCAAACTTAGGAGTAGAGAAAGTTTTATTGCAGGGTCATGCAAGGAGAACAGGTGGATCATGCCCCCAGAAAACCCCAAACTCCCCAAAAGGTTTCAGAAAAGCATTTTTAAAGGCCAGAAGAGGGAAGGGGGTCTCAGGGTAAGTGATCATCTCGTGCACAATTCTCTGGTTGATGGTGAGGTAACAGGGCAGTTAACATTATCAATCCACAAGCGCCAGAAGGTCTGGGGGGCTACTGCTCATGACATCAAGTAGTTAATTTCTTCCATTTGGTGGTGTTTTTAGCAACAGAAAAGCTCAGGAAATATCCATGAGATACTATTAACTTGGTACTTCAGAGAAGAGCTACAGCAGAGGATATGGGGAAGGGATCTGTCTCAGGAAGGCCCCATAGGGTCCTATTCAGATTACGTGACTATCACCAACTACTGAGATTTCTGAAATTTAAACCAGATTTATTTCTACAGGCAATTACCTATTGTTACTACATGAACTATTTTGATCACTAGAATATCCCCAATGAAATAGTACATTTATAAAATACTTCATGAAAAATTAGCAAATAGATTGAGGGCATTTGCATTATTTCATCCATACCACATAATATGAGACTAAATAGTTTGGGATTATCTAGACTTTGATGTATTTTTCTTAGTTGGCATACTTCTGTAAAATAATATTTAGGATATTTTTGGGTAAAAAATTAAAATATCAGATTAGCAATGCCCAATTTTCTTTTTCTACCTCAAAAAACAAGAGATAGTCTTTTTTTTGAATTGGAAATGCTTTCTTTTTATTAAAATTATTTAATACACTTTAGAATAGTTTCAGATTTACAGAAAAATTTAGATAGTACAGGGAGTTCCCATATGCCCTCTACCCAGTTTCCTCTATTATTAACATTTACATTAATATGGCATTATTTGTCACTATTAGAGATAGTCTTATTTACTATCCTGTACACAAAGTGCTAGATCTTTCTTTTCATTTCCATTATGAAATTTTATCTTAACTTTAGTGAATAGCAATATCTTGGGCTAAATTTTATCTTAACTTTAGTGAATAGCAATATCTTGGGCTAAAGCTTGAACCTGTATGTACTTGTTTTAAAAATAAGAAAACAAATGGCAAACTCCCGTAGACAATTCTTCTTTAAAACAAATTCCTGCTGATACAGCACACAAATAACCATTAGATATCAGTGGACCATATTGACACGACATGGATCTGTTGTGTAAAGCAACAGAAAGCTCTGTACAAGGCAATTTATATAATGGGTTCATGCTATATGATGCCAAGCAAGCCACAGGAACAATTACATTAGGAACTTTTGGTATGATTTTTCAGGCTGGAAAAAACGCATTAAAACGTTTTCTTTAGTCATTTCTGAAAATATATGTCTAATGTATGTGGCAATTCTTATTGAAATGGGTCATAAATATACAGTGAGACTTAAAAGGAATTAATAATTATTTAGCCATCTGTTAATGAATTAGTTTGTGTGAGCTGAAAGAAGAGTAGAAAAGTACAAATGATTCTTTTCATGACATAAAATTCAGGATATCTTGAAATTCCAGGGATTTTACTGTGAAACAATAGAGGAAACATGAATTTTCCTACCACTTAAAAATAAATATAACTTAAAATGTTCAACGTGGCAATGAGATGTTGTCAGATCTGAATTCTAGTGGTGTAAGTTTATACATTGCTATCCATGGACAGTAGTAAACGCAAGTGAGTTAGGTGATTTCTTCAATGGACAATCTGCTGGTAATACAGTTTCTTGTAAAATAATTGAAGAAAAAATAAAAATAAAGCAAAAAATGATCCTACTAAATTATTAACTGAAAAGAGATTTACTTTCTTAAAAAACAAAAAAGACACTAATTTCTTTAAACAAGCTTACAATTAATATGACTTGTTCTAAAGGAAAAATTATTTTACATGACTTTTATTTGTCCTAATTGTTAGGTATATGTGCTTGCGTAATTTATAAAAGGCAGTTGGCCAAATATAACAAGGAGAAGTCCCAGGTCTTTTTGAATTTTTCTCTATCAAAATATTAGGAAAAAACATTTAAGCCTTTGTGTTTCTGTTTTCTTAATAGTAAAATGGACATTAAAGTAAATGATTGATAACCTTCTTTCTCATGTTATTATTGAAATTTCTAAGATTATATTAACCTGATTATTCACAATAATATTAATCCATCGACAAATATTGGAGATTTTTGTATTTATCTCCTACGGAAATATTTTTTAATTCATTCATTGATTTATTGACTCATTCATTCATCAAATGTAAGTTTAGCACATATTTTTATACTAAATATTGTGTTAACCAATATGGATAGAGAAATTAAAAACAACTTCTTTTCAAGGAGCTAATAAAACAGAAAAATATATGTGGACACTGTGTTTAAGTGCTGACATAGAAATAAGCATGTAGTGGGATGGAAATAGTCCAGAGAAGTAGCTAAAGCTACTTTTTTTTTTTTTTTTTGAAGTTATGGAAGGCTTCTTGAAGGAATGGGTAGAAAAAAGAGTTGGCATTTTTTTTTCTTAGAAATAATACCTGTTCCTTCATTATATAATATAAAATCTAGAAATCTATGCTTAATCAAAAACTTCTGTGAACTAGACTTTGAGAATAGTCAACAGTCTTTGAACAGAGTAAAAATAAAATGATTATTCTCCAAATAAAAACAAAATTGCATTTCTTAACATTCTTTTAAATAATAATGTCATTAATCTCAGATTCATTAATAAATCAATGTTAATATTTTATCCCATGTTATATACAGTTTGCAATCTGAAAATAAAAGATTTTTACTAGATGACCTTTATTCATTAAAGCACACTTCAATAAGCTTCAAATATTAATATATTAGAAGGAACATTATTTAACTTTATTTTTATACCATTTTATATGTTAACTATCTTGTCCTGCTCATATAAAATGATTAAATACATTACTTCCTGATATGCTAATGATTGCTATACAAAATGTTAAGAGTATTTCCATCATTTAACAGGATTGAGCTAAGAAAATTGAACTATGTATGAGATCCAAGTTCTGGCCTAATTATTACGGTGATAAGATTGTTCTCATTTTTCCTCACATTTTGCCAGGACAATATATTATCATATAAAGTGGTAGAAACTGGCACTTACCCATGTCTTTAAAATTTTGCAGTTTGTCAATTTTAGAGTTGAATGTATGTGATGTTGTGTGTATAGTGTTTATAATTCCTTGGGAATTACAACTACGCTATTTCAACTATGCTGAGTTTAGGTTTTAATTTAACAACATGGTTTCTGTGGCCAATGAATAATATATATAAAACAGAAAGTGTGAGTAGCCAATCTTTCCCCATCATAAATCCTCAAATTCTGCAGTGAATAATATTCCCCAAACTCAAATGTTTTGGTTTCATAAATATATAATTTAGATGGAAATAAACTTTCTAGTTAGAATTTTTGTAACTGTATTAAAGTAGAAAATTGAAATTTTCAGTATTTACTTACAAAATTATTTCCTTTTCTTGTTTTAAAAATTGAGCATGGAAGACTTTAAACCAAATCATGGAATATTTCTATTTATAAGGAAAATAAGAAATCTCAAATTACATTTTTATATACACAGTTGAACAAAATTTGTCAATTATATATAGATATTTGATGACTCAATCCATGATTATTAATATTCAAATGGATGAGAAAAATCTCAGTAGTTTTCATTTATAGCAAATATTCAATAGAATGATAGACATGAATTTTTTATCTTCTTCTCGTGGCAACACTTCTCCAGAATGCTGACCTTTTTGAAGTATTCTGTATCATTGAAATATACATGTAGAATATGAAAAGAAACTCTGCTACCAGGTTAACCAATTTAAGTCTTGTTTCTTGGATTAAATAAAAATGTTCATGGAAAGTTTTCCAAATTTGTTTAAAAAAGTGATCCATTACAATATAGTTCATACAAATTTTCTAAAGTATTAGGTTGCAATTACGTCTTAGAGAATTATTGTATTTAGGTTGTTTTTTAGTTTGTCTCATGCAATGTATGAGAGGACAAAGTGCTAGCTACCTTTCCACACAAGTACAACAAAAAGGGCAAAACATCTGCAGATATTGGTCTTCCCTTTTGTCTTTACTATATTTAACTTTCTTTAATCAAAATTTATTTATAAAATGAAAGTTGGTAACAGTACCAACCAGATATATTTCATGTAACAAGGATCAGAGATAGGATACTGCACTGCACACTTTTAAAATTTGTTCAACTGAATATAATAATAGTAGAAAATGGGTTTTGATCGACTCATTTCAATGCTCAATATTAAAGATTTAACTATTTAAATTGTCATTGAAAAATAATATCTAGATAATCATCTCCATATTTGTATTAGAGGTTTTTTCATTCTTCACTTCCAGTAAAATTTATGGAACATGTGCCTCCTTCTCAGATGCACAGTATTTTTATGTTGTAGAGAATCACATTTTAAAAAATGGTTAGAGATTCCTAGATCTCCTCTACTGCAAAAGCATATGGGTGTTGGATGGGACTTCTAGGAAGGTTGAATGATAGCACACATACTCTCTCCAAAAACAAGGATAAAACTACATAAAATTGTCAAAAGTCAACACTTCTGGAAACTGATTAGAATTACACCTCACACTGCAAAGTCTTTATTCAAAAAGACTGCTGAACCCCCATAAGAATGGAAGTCTATGCCATTTTGGCATGAAAACGCTCCCATGTCAACCCCATCTCATAACTCTATTGCAGTAATTCTTCCAGGGAAGGGCAGGGCAGGCTGCTTTAATGTGGAAGTAAAGCACAACCTACAGAAAGTCACATTCAGATACTCTATCAAAAACAAAAAGGGAGAATCCAGAAAGAGAGCAAACTGCTGGAAAAGGCCGGCATGCAGCTACCCTGAGGTGGTGATACTGCTTGAGACAAGCAAAAATCTGGAAGAAAAGCCAGACATTTAACAAAGACACCTGGAAATGAAATAGTCAAAACAGATCTTACTGAAATTTCACATATCCCTCATGGTCTGGGAGGCAGCTTGGTTTTGCAAACTTGTGAGCAGGCTCAGGAGAAAGCAGAGAGAATCTTAGCTATCTACTCATCCCTAAGGAACATGAGGCCCTGATTCGGCACAGTAGAAGTTACAAAGGACTTGTTAACTGCCCAAATTTTGAAAGTGGCCCCCATACAACAATAATATCCAACAGCAAATAATGAATGCTGATAGGGTCAGAGTGTTTCAGCCTAACCTCTGCACCCATTTTCACTGGAGATCACCTCTGACTAAAGAAATACTAACTCAAAAAAGGTGGAGGAAGATTGGGCCTTCATTATAATAGTAAAGCTAATTTTTCCAATTTGTTTCAATCCACAAGTTCAAAAGAAAATTAGAAACACATACATATCCTAAAATTATTAGTAACATGAATTCAGAGAGTATTCAAAGACTTTTGTCTATATATCCGTATCATTTATCTATATTTTTTTCTGGACTAAAAAGGAAAGTTTGAACCACAGTCAATTAGCTTGATGACAGCCTTCGATCAAACACCATTCACAGTTGGTGAATTCTTCACCTGGTGACAATTAAAGAAGGTAATTAGGAGACTGATAATATCCTTAGCACAGGGCTCCTTTGACACAAACACTAACCCCTCCATATTGGTCCTAAGGGAAAAGTGCTTGCCAGATTAGTAGTTGGCTAAAGGTATGAAACTTTTTCTCATAATAAATGATGAAATCTACTAAAAAAAGTTAGTTTAACCTACATTCATTAATATAATAGGTGATATAAATAGGACCAAAAAATCAAACAAGTAGTTGTTGGGGAAACTTAGGAAATTCCCTGAAGGTAGTACCATGCTTTGACTGTATTTAACTTTCACCCACTCTCTGCACCCTACAGCATAATAAGTAAAATATAATCTTATATAAATGTTCATTATACAGTATTATGATTTGCTGCACATTCTTTTGTCTGCCTTTCTTTTTTTGTCTGCCAATAAGTTCTCCTATTTCCTTCAAAGAACAGCAGTTCTGTCAAATTTTCATAGGGTGAGACACTGTGAGATGTAGGAATAAAAATAAAGAATTAATCAGAGTGCTTGTAAGATTATTTAAAATGTATCTTATAATGTATTTCAACTTTCTGAATTCACAATTGATCATATTTTTTCAAAAAATTTCACTAGGAAACTGTGTGAAAAAATTTATCTGTATTTATTTTAAGACATCTCCTAGCCTTAGAAATAATTAAATAGCAAAATACATCCTAGGTAACTATTTATTCACATTCTTTTAGAATAAGGCTTTTCTCCCATCCTTCCTAATGCAAAAATTCCCTTTGCTCAATGCCATTAAAGCATTAGGGAAAAAATCATGCCTGGTTTGTATCAGTACACTTAACTGGGTAAAACAAAAATACTTTCATTCAGTTTAGGGTCTCCTACCCTCTACCAATATGTTTGCATATAAATCTTTAATAGCTGAGAAAATTGATTTCTTTCATTTGTAAATTAAGCAAAATAATACCTGCAAATCACTCTCATAAATGTACTGCATTAATCTTCTGAGACAATGAATAAATGAATAATGATACCACTTCATAGATTTCAGGGAGTTTTAGAAATATAGGCTATTTTAATTCTGTGGAAATTAAGGCTAAATTAACTGTTTCCTATCAAAATAAGTAAAATACCTAATGCTGTTTTAAAGCTTACTCTCTGAGAAGACTGCAAAATGTTTCATATAATTTCTCATATTTAGTCCTTTCAACCATCCAATTACATATACACTAAAGTGACCCACATTTGCACATAGAAATACTAAGGATAAAAGAGGCTATTTCCTGCTAAAGATGACACAAATAAAAATTGGAAAAAGTAGGATTCAGGAAGTTTGACTCCACAGAGCATAGTCTTCAGATTTTTAGTAATTACCACCCTGACATATCATTTTAGGGCTAACAAAAATATCAAGACAGAAGAAAACAATTCTCTTCAACAAGAGATTTATTTGAATGCTGTGTCCTGGTTATCGGCAAGGTAGTTAGTGTAAAATTTTATTTGGTCTGAAAGGTGAATAATTTGTGTCTGCTTTATCCATAAATATATATTTTCTATCAATCTCCATGCAAAAATCTCTACAGAAATGTTCATAGCAGGATTTTGACAAAACTCAAACACTAAAGACAACCTAAAGGTCCTACAATTGATGAATGGTTTAACAAACTGTGGTACATCCCTGCATGGAATGCTACTCAGCTATAAAAGGGAGAAACTTATTAATATGTACAACTTTGATAGGTCTCAAAGGAATTATGCTGAGTAAGCAAATAAACTCTCTGACAGTTACATACTGTATGATTCTGTTTATACAGCATCCTAGAAATAACAATACTATAAAGTTGGAGAGCAGATTAGTGGTTGCCAGGGATGAAGGAAGGATGTGGCTGTGGCTATGGCTATAGAGTGGTACAGCACAAGGAACCATTCTGATGGCGTAATTCTGTACCTTGTGATGAATAGCATAGAACTAAAGGCACACAAACACACACACACACGAGTGCATGTAAAATAAGTGAAATCTGAATAAAATTGATGGATCATATCAAAGTCAATTTCCTAGTTGTGACATTGTACTATAGTTATCATAGCTGTTACCATTGCAAGAAACTCAAAAAAGAGTACATAGGATCCAGAATCTCTCTGCATTATTTCTTACAAGTGCATCTAAATCTACAATTATCTCAAAATGAAAAGTTAAAAAAAACCAAAATGAATTCAGACTTACATGAAACCAATTTGTATGAAGAGTTAAATCATTTTAGAAAAATTTTCTGCAAAAATCATCAGCACTTTACATACTAATATTTATATTTAGAAATAATTTATCAGAAATGTACCAGAAATGTATCAGAAATGTATCACAGCCTATAAGATCAGTACTGTTAATTAGCAGCAATAGTAACAGTGGCAGCAGCAGAAACATTCTCAAAATTAAAAACTGTCAAAAATTATTCATGATCTTGCATTTGCCAAGAATGACTGATGTTCCTTTCAATTATTTCTATTGAAGATGAAGTTGTTATGAATATGAAAGTATATGAAAGAATATGAAAGAAGTATGTAAAAAATTCAATTGTATTTCTGAAAGAAAGCAATGAGCAACTGGACACTGAAATTAAAAACATTACTAATTATGAAACCATCAAAATACAAATTAATTAAGAATATATTGAACAAAATATCTTGTAGGTGCTGTAAAAAAAACTGCTAAGACAAATCAGAAGAGTCATTATTATTACTATATTAATGTTCTACAAATGGATCTATAGATTCAATATGTTCTGAATCAATAATGAAGACAGTGTGGTTTTGACTCAAAGGATATATACATATACACATATATAACTAAATGGAATAAAAAGTTCAGAAACAAACTCACACATACAGGGCCATTTGATTTTCAACAAAGATGCCAAAGCCGTTCAATGGGGAATGAATAGTTGTTTAAATAAATGATGCTGAAAGAACAGAATATCTTTACTTAAAAAAAGACTCCATCATGTGCTATAAAATTACCTTGAAATCAATCATAGATGTAAATTTCAGAGGTAAGAGAATAAGTCTTATAAAAACTATAGCATAAAAACCTCTGACCCCAGGTTAGACAAATATTTCTCCATATACCCAGTGGAAAAAAACATAAATAAAAATTCTGTTTGACTTCATAAAAATGTAAAACTTTTGCTAACTTCCAGCTATAAGATAAATAATTTCTGGGGATTTAATGTATAGCATGGTGACTATAACTAACAACTAACTATAACTAACAATACTGTATTATATACAGTATTATATACTTAAAAGTTTTAAGACAGTAGAAAAAAAAGTTCAGCCATTTTGGATTAAGAAAAAAAAACTTTTGCCAGCGATAAGAAACTGTCAAAGGTCTTGTATCTATAATGTATGAAGAACTCTCATATGAATTATAAAAGGCAAATAACTCAATTAAAAATGGGCAAAAGACAGACGGGTCATAAAAATAATACAAATCACCCATAAACACATGAAAAATTGCTCATCACCATTTGTCATCAGAAAAATGCAAATTAAAACCTCAATGATATCGATATGGCTAAAATTTTAAAAGCTGGGCAATATCAAGTTTAGTAAGGATGTGGAACAACTAGATTCCCAAACACCCGGTGGAGCACGAAATTTTTCAATCACTTTGGAAAACAATTTAGCAATTTCTTAAAAAGTTAAATAAGTACTTTCTATATTATCATGCCCATCCCATTGCAATTTTAAGAAGAGAGATAAAAACATGTGTCCACCCAAGACTTACACAAATGTTCATAGAAATTTTATTCATAATAAAACAAACTAGAAAAATCCCTATTGCCCATCATTAATCTACTCAAAGGATAAACAAATTGTAGTGTATGCATATAATGGTGAATTACTCAGTAGTAAAAAGAAAAGAACTAAGAATACACAAAATAACTTGGGTGAATCTCATAAGGATTGTGGTAAGTAAAAGAAACTAGACACAGAAGAATACATCCTATTCAGTTTCATTTATATAAAATTCCACAAAAAACAAGACTACAGCTATAGGAAAAAATGATCAGTAGTTGCCAAGGTCAGGGTTTGGGGGAGGATCTAGGATCCAAAAATATATGAGGGGACACCTGGCATAAAAGAATTGTTCTATGTTATGTTTGTGGTGGTGGTTACTTTCCTGTATATATGTTTCAAATTTATCATACTGTACATTTAAAATTGATGAACACACACATACACACACACATACCACACATGGTGAGTTTAAAGATAAAATCATTAACTTATCCCAGACTCTCTAAATGGCAATGATACAAAATTAACATTTGGCTTCCAGGCAGAAATGCATTCTAGGGTGCTCTTAAAAAACACATGGTCTCAAATGCCTTAAGAACTGTGTAGTGTAGGAAAAAAAAGCCTCTAAATATCTTACAGACATGCATCTTAGATCCGTCTATAAAACCATGCCTCAGTTTTTTAACGTTGTTGTCCCTCAGTATTTTTACAGAAATCTCAAGGCAGAGAAGGGCTTATCTCAATGATGTATGTGGGTTTGGCTTTTATCTACAGAAGTGGATATTTCTTACGGAAAAGGAAGGATGCTGACTTTTATTCAGTTATTAAATAAATTACCTGCTTGACTCATTAGCACCTCAGCCTGAAACAAGTAACAGAACCATATAATGGGACTCTTTTGGCTTGGAATCAAGAGAATTATTGCTAGTAGAGCTCTCTCTGTCCAAAAGACAAATCTCCTCTATTCATTTGTTAGGTGTAGCGAGGGATGTATATTAGGAAAGGAATACAAAATAAACACATTAAACTTTTCTGTGTCTGTAAACTAGTAGCTTTTAGAAAAATACTTCTCAAGAGTTTGCTGTGTGAATTCGATAGCAAAAGTAGTGGCTAACCTCTTAGATGCTGTAATCCAAATGACTAGATTCAAATCCTAACTCTGCCACTACCTATAAGTATATCCTCAGGGTAACTAATTCATCCTGGATAGACCTCTGCCTCTTCATCTATAAAGTGGAGGTAAAAATAGACCTACATCATGGGATTGCGATACATTTAGGAAATCCTCTCAAAAATTATTAGCACATTACCTGAGAAACAGTAGTACTTTATAAATATTAGGTGTTATTAATACCTAATATAAATATTAGGTGATATGAATACCATGGAAGACATATCATATAGTAGGCACCCAACAATCTATTTTATTTTATTCAAATAATTTTGAAAATGTGAAGAAAATTATAGAAATAAAATAATAAAATATCAGCCAAAATATACATTAAATGAAGGTCCTATATGATATATTACCACCTGTTTTTCATAGCCACATTACTATATTATGATAGTACCAACATTTTCCAGATAGATAGACAGATAGATGAAACTGTTATTGCTAAGGACTTAACATTGAAGAAAAATCAAGTAAAGTAAATAAGAATATTTCAAAGAACTATATAGAAATTGACTTTTTATAGTTTTTCAACCTATATGTAAATATATCTGTAATATAACATTATGTTAAATATTTTGAAACATTTTCTAAAACATTTAATATAAAATGTTAAAATATTAAAGTTAAGAAGATACTAAACCTCTTCACAAAAATTCATCCTATATACTTTGCTTATACTTCAAACAATCTTTTCTGTAGTTTAGATAGAAAAAAACAATTTGACAGCAACACATGCTGTATATTTTAGAATTTTTACCTAAATTCTTGGGCCCCAGAAGTACTGTGAGATGTGCCAGAGGTAATGATCTGGGCAAATTGAAAACTGTGATACTGATTAGGCAAATAAAGAAAGATATCACTGCTCTGCATGAATCATTACCAAACCATTTGATAATGTTTTCAGGCATTATCCACTGACAGACTTTTATCAATGGGTAATTAGAGCAATACACATAAAGGAATAAACAGAGTTTCTAATTGGACCAACACAATAATCATTTCTTTTCAGAAGAAACCAGATATAAAAATATTTTATGAAATTGGAAATATGTACTTAAATATTTTTAATAATAATGATATTTTTTTGGAAATGTTACAAGGACTTAGAAAAGTCTATAAATTCAGGATTTGAAATAAGAACCATCACCGTCTGCTCATCCTTTCAGGTATGCCCTTGGTTCTATTTTATTCTTCACAGATGTTCTGTGTAACCTGGTTATCATCACTGTATCTACTCTCCAAAGGAAATAAGAGCCAGAGCCTCTTCTCCTAGCCTATTAGTCAATGAGCTAAAAAATAACAGGAGAAATAGGGACCAAAGTATAGCGAGATGGGATTCTTATTTAAATATTTATATTTGATACATTGAACAGATTGATGCTACAAAACAATATGTCTAGACCATCTTTCAGATACCATCTAATATCAACTAAATCTGATTTTTCAAAGTTTACTCTATCAAAACTGTCAAGTTAGTATGCATTTGTCATCACAGTTAATTAGCTTTGTGAAAATATCTGACATTATATTTACAACCCGTTTATTTTTCTGCTTCTGATGTGGACAACATAGAGACAAGAATTACTGACAGAACTTTTTAAAAATTCATGACCTGATATTATAAGAGATAAAACAGAAAAATCACAATAGAGAAATAGAGGAAAAATAATAAGTAAGAAAGAGAAATAAAAATGAGAAAGGGGAGACTAAGGTCAATAATAAAACAGAGGTGATAATTAGAAATATTAAAATATTAAAAATATATTAAGAAGCCATTATATAAAACTTTAAGATAATAGTTTCAAAAAGATAGATGACATTGATAAATTTCTCAAAAGACACAAAATGCTACAACTCGTTCAATTAAATAGATAACTTGAAGAGCCCTATACTTACTAAAGATATTAACTTAATAGATAAAAGCCTCCTCACAAAGAAAACTCCAATCTCAAATAGCTTCTTGGTGAATATCTAAGAATTGTGAAGAAATAAGACCCATTCTATTCAAATTCTTTGAGTAAATAGAAAAAAATTAAATAGAAAAGTAGAGAAGATGCCGAACTAATTTTATGAGGCCACTAATATCCTGATATAAAATGACATATGTAAAAAAGAGTTTCATTGTTTTTAATGAAAGAGAGAAAACTTCAAGTGTCTATATGCTAGGATATGATATATAAAGAATGATATATCAACATAGTAGAAAACTTAGCATTCATACAAGTAAAATAAGAACCTTTCTATATACTGTATGTCCGCACACTTGCATGCCATTTAAAGAGCTCCAGGTTTGTTAATGCAAGAAGCAAAGTACAGAACTGTGACTGTAGTATGAAAATATTTGTGTAATAAAATGAAAAAAAAATCTAAGAATAGGTACCCAACTTTGCTTGTTTTTGATTGCCTTTTTAAAATGAAACACTGGAAGAAATGATGAAAAACTAATAAAATTAGTTTATTCAGTGAAGAAGGGACAAGATGATGTTGGGTTACTCAGAATAAACTTAACTGAGCAAGTGACATTCAAGCTAGGATCTACAGAATTTGTAGAAAATTGTCAATTGCAAAGAAACAAGAATTCTCTCAGGATGAGGCTAAAACATTTGCAAGAGAGTGTGGAGCAGGGAGCTTGGCAGACATAAAAGCTCACTACGGCAGGTAGAGATCAGAAGTCAAGAAATGGCCAGGAAATCAGATCTGCTAAAATCTGGCAAACCTGAAATCAGCCTCGGTATATTCATAATTACTTTGCAGAGTGACATAATTCCTTTCCTGTGTATGAAATTGGCATTATAATTAATCTTATGATCTTATGGCAGATATCTTGATGATTTTTATTAGGCTTTTTGAAGTCTTAAGAAGAGCAAGTGAGCAGTATTCTTATAGGCACTGAAAAGTCCTGAAACCAGGTAGGAATCACTGGCTTCCACGGATACAACAAAATACCTTACTGATTTGTTGCGAACAGGAAAACAAATCTTTGTTTTCACAGAATGCTCAGACTGGCAGGTACCTGAGAGTCCACCTGGCCCTGCAATCTCATCTCATGAGTAAAGATACTAAAACAGGTAAGATTTGCTCAAAGTTTCAGCTTCAGAACTAGAACAAGAACATACAATTCATGATACTAGTCTATTGCTCTTTGTTCTAGAACATTCCAAATTTCAAGAAGTAGTTGGAAATTTTGTAAAACACATGGTCAAAAAATATATAGTCACCATGTAGATCTACATACAAAGTATAAACAAAACATGTTTTGCCCCCTAAAAATTAACTATCTTAAATTAAATGGAAATCAAATCTGTTTGTGTTTGGATAGAGCTTTATTCTCTAGCAAATGCAAATTGCCTCACCAATGAACACATGGTCAGACACCCACATTCCTTTCCCAGGCATTGAATAATAATAAGGAGTCATCATTTTTCTAATATAAATAGGTGTCATAAGAATTTCAGAAGTGAAACATTGAGATTTATCTTTCACTAGTAAAAAGAATGTGAAATATGAAAATATTTAGAACAACTTTTAGAAAATACTGGATTTTTAATTAGTGGGGAAATGGTTTGATATTTGAGATTTAACCTGACTTACTTTTTATCACTATTAGAGAAAAAAATAAGAAGAGGACAAAAACCAACTGTGTCTGGATTTGGTTTATAAAGCTTTTGTTTTAAAGAGAGTTTTTTTTAAATTCTAAAATGCTTTACAGAGTATTTTCAAAGTTCTTAAAAATATCTCCAGTTTAAAAGTTTTACGAATATGTTTGAACATAATAATGTAGATCTCACTAATTAGTTGAGATGCAAAAAATGTTTAATCAGTAATTATAATGCTGTAGGACAGTTAGTTCACTCTTAAGGGAAGTAGTTCAAATATGTGCACAGTATTCCTAATGATACCTGATGATCTGAAAGGTAAAAGCTTTATCTTCAAAATCTTTTCAAACTGATCTTCCAAATTTCCTTCTATGTTTAATAATAAGTAAATGGGGGTAAGAGCACTTACATGATTCCTCTCCATTCCCTTTTTTTCCCCAGTTTTATTGAGCTATAATTGACATACAACAACAACAAAAAAAAATGGGAGTGATGTGGCATGATGGAAGTGTTAGCTAACTTTATTGTGGCAATCATTTTATCATATATAAGTATCAAATCAGCATGCAGTACAGCTCTCCATTCACTTTTCATAAAAATAAGATACTTTTCTGAAACTTAAAATAGTCACTTATATTAATTAAAAACCCTATCTTAACTATATTAATTATAAAATGAAACCATTATATTATAATCTCACAAATGGAAGGTGATCCCTTCAATAAAATGTAGCTATAAAATTTACCAAAAACACTTTTCTTCATATATCGCCAAATTTATACACGTCATCACGAATTCAGCTTAATTTCAAAGAAAGCATGAAGATATATTGCAAAATCTAAATTACATGCTTTTTTTCCCAAAAACTGAAATATATTACTTAAGATTGATCATAGTTACTGGAATAATTCTAACCTTAAGTTGTATTTTAATGACTTGAGAAGATGATTTTTATAATTACCATATCAAAGCACAAGCCTAAACCACAGAGAAGTTATTTATTGGAACTTCCAGGACATCACTTGAAGTCAGAACACATTGTCTCCAATGTCATTCAATGTAAACATCTAAATTCGCAAGAGCATCCAACTCTACAATGTACAGGGAACACAGAATTCTCCTTCTTAGTCATCAAGAATCAATTATCATCAGATTTTTTTGTAAAGTGAATGTAATCACAGCTTTTATAAAGACTGTCAATATCAAGCTGGGTTTTATTGGAGTTTTGTTGTTGTTGCTGTTGGTTTGCTGTAGATTGTGTGTGTGTGTGTATTTTAGTGTAACTGAGTTTGTCCTCTCAGAGATTTTGATTCAGAAGATCTCTAAAGAGACGTGGGAAGAGCTGTGTGCTTTTTACAAGTTAGTCAAATAATTAACATTGTCAGCCAAGATTAGAAAATTTGCTATAAAATAAAAAGGAAATCAAATGTTCACGGTTAATCAAGTTTTATTTGTAAACTTCTTGTGTAAATGAATACATCTAATTTGATGAATAAGTACTTTTTCTTTACAAAAGAAACTTTCTCTTCCTGCCTTGTATACTTGCTCATCATACCTCCTCTAGTTTGGACAATACAAATTATTCTTTAGTTAATTCGATGCCTGAGTGAAGAAATATTTTGATATGCATGAATAAATTGGTGAGATCTTTTTGTAGGGATTTATCTGCTTTTATGGGAAAACTTTTGAAGCCCTGGAATATAAGTTATACAGGAAACTGTGATTTGTATTTTAAATTGATTACTATAATGTATTTTCATTATAAGAATAAAACCTAGAGAAAACACAGAGTAACTGCCAAAATTAATGGGAGAAGATAATGTGATACACTTATATCATGTTTTGCCATTAAGGACTTGGGCAGACAACCCAACAAAAATACAATTTCTGCTACTTTTATATGTAATCTGACCTTGAAATGGCTAATAGTTGCCTTTAAATTATAAATTTATCATTTAAAAATGACCTAATATGTTTATAATCTTAAAATAGACTAATAAAAATATCCACCTTATGGATTTATTGTAGAGAATATGAAATAATGTATTTGGAGTGGTTATCACAGTGCCAGGAAAATAGTAAATCCTCACTAAGTAGTTACTAAGAACCAGGAAATAGTCATTGAATCAAGTGTAATTAAAGATAAATAAAATATAGCTTGTTTTATAACAAAAAAGCTCAAGAACAGAAATTAAAATTTCATTCAAATTTCCATTAATGCCCAGTTATGACTGTTTTTCTATAAGTTATACTGAAGATAAAATATAAACTACAATACCCAAACAGTTCTTCAATTTATCCCTCTTTCATTATTCTAGAAAAAGAAAAAAGAAAATGTCGATATCAGCAAGGCAAAACTAACAAAATGGTTGGTGAGAAAATAAATGTGAGAAAATGGTAACCAAAGCTAATTAGAATATCAGTTGACCAAAAAAAAAAAAACAACAGCTCAAAAATATGAGCGATATAAAAGAAAAATATTATTAATTTCCAGTATATAAGTATTAGGGGGGACAAGAAAGGGATACAGGGGAAGCAGGGTAGTTATGGTGGCAACAAGGACACTATTAATAAAAGATTTGGCTTTCATGATGGCAAAATGTATATGACATATGCTCCTAGAATGTGGTAATTTGGATTGGAATTTCAACATCTTTTTTTTATATGTCAATTATATTTTATATTATGTGTATTTGCATGGCACTCAGGGTATATTCATAAAAATAAAACACATCGTGAACATATTAGTATTATAATTACCCACATAAGGGGATGGAACATGATGCAGCTTCCATGCTCCTATTATACTGTTATCTCTCTTGTGTGCTTTATTTCTCTTTTTGCTGAAGAAAAGATGAAATACTGCTTTTGGCAGGAAATATTTACTCTATCTGCCAAAATTACTCTTGGTAGACTGCAACTCAAGTAGTAAATATATTTTTATGGATAATTAGTTGATTGAATGTCTGTGTGAATTAGAGGCTTTTTAATATTCATGACTAATTTATAATCTATGAATATTTTATTAATTTCTGTTTTGTTTGAAATAATGATGCTACAATAACACAAAACCCAAATACTTAACATTAATAAACTCTAAATAATAAGTCAATGACAATTCTGTGATTAAGTATCACCCAAAGCTTCCTCGACATAACAATATAATATGCAAAATACAAATACTGTGGCTCAGGTATAGAGATATGTAATCCATTATTTTCCTTATAAATTAGAAAAATCTAGATGTAGAACCACCTTCATTGTTTTCAACACTTTTTATAGAATCAATTACAGGAAATCGTCTCCTTGTTTTTTTCTTTTTTTGGTAGCAGAACTCTCATCTGCTGAATGGATCTCAGCACCCATCTGAGAAAGATACACACATTTTTGAGATAGACTTTCATTTATTGGACTTATATATTATCCTGCTTAGATTTGTATTTAAGCACTTATATTGTAATTGTCTACTTTTTTCTTTCACTGATTTGTAAGTTTTAAAGGACAGACAGTGTATTATATTTTGTTTTTGCTTATGTCTTATTTTCCTGGCTCTAACACAATAGAAGTTTTATATGAATAAACAAATAAATTATTTGCTCTGAAATTCCAAATGTTCTCCCAAAGAGTCATAGGGGAAAAAAATGTTTAATTCGAAATATCTAAGCATAGGATGATGAACTAGTATCATAATTACCCAATTTATTCTAAAGTCTGCAAAATAATGTTTCCTACTGTGGGCCTCATCTTTCAGATCCTTGCACCTCATATCTGATTATAGTCATAGCTTCTCTGCCTACAACAACTGCAACTTTTTCCACTACTGCCCGAATCTGAAACCACCACAGCAGAAATCCAAGCAGGTGCATGCAGTTGTCCCTCATGGAGACCAAACCTCTAGTCATTCCAGCTAAACAATCAGAAACACATTTTTGAAAGATTTGAGGAGTTGTAAAGGACAGCTCCACTAGAACACTGTCTGTGTATGTCACCTTTCTGACTCACATCTGTATCTATGGAAGGGATATTTCTGTAACAGAAAGCCAGCATTATAAAACCTAAAACAGACCAACCATTTAAATGAATATATTTTAAGTGGTTTTATCAATTTTTGGACCTCACTGAAGCTACAAAAGTTACATATTTCTCAAAAACCTCTTCTTGTATTTCTCCATTCTGGCTTTCTCTATTGACTAAACTTACTTCATTACCACAGAGCAACTGACCTCTAGACAGTCAATCAAAAAGAGAAAACAAGCATGGTGGGCAAATAGTACCATCTTATATTTTGCAAAAAAAAAGAGTAAACTGTTTTTCAAGATCTGTAAATAATTCTTCAGCTTTTGAAATCATTGTTACTACAAATGTTTTGATCAAGAATTGAGAGATGCCCAGTTACTCAAGTCAAACTCAATATCCATTGTACATGTTTTATGTTTTGGAAAATTTTATATACAAATACAGTAAGTCAGAATAACACAGGACCTCTTATGGTGACTCTTTATTGATATAGAATTCTGCCTGAATACTATAAAACCTTAGTTATTCAAATTTCTAAAATGTCTTACAACTAAATTATAGTAAGAATGTTATAATTTAAGAAATGGAAGTATAAAATACTTCAGATTGATCCCCTGCTATTCCATATATTAGTATGTAAACAAACGCTAGCTATAGTGATTAAAAGAGAATGGCACTGATAAAAACAGACACATAGACCAATGGAACAGAACAAACACCCCAGTAATAAACCCACACATATACAATAAACTAATCTTTGACAAGGGCACCAAGAATGCAAACCCGGAAAGAACACTTTCTTTAATAAATGGTCCTGGGAAAAGTGGATGTCCACATGCAAAAGACTGAAGTTGGACCCTTATCTTACATCATACACAAAAATTAACTCAAAATGGATTAAAGATTTAAATGTAAGACCTGAAACCATAAAATTCCTGGAAGAAAACATAGAGGAAAAGCTTCCTGCCATTGGTCTCGACAATATGGTTTTGGGGATATGACATCAAAAACACAGGTAACAAAAGCAAACATAAACAAGTGGGACTATGTTAAACTAAAAACATAGGGTTTAACCTTCAAAATTTTTAAGAAACTCATACAACTGTTAAGCAAGGAGGCCATTAGACGGTGGCTCTAACGAGGTGGAGGCCTATGTAAGCAAACCAAAACCTACGCCTGAAATGCCTCAAGGTTGAGAAATCAAAACGCTAAGGACAACCAATCACAAACAGGCGTTCAACTGTAGCCAATCAGCAAAGTCCTTACTTGGCTTCCACACTTCCTCTATGGAAGCCTCTCCTCAGCGCCTGTTGGCGGAGCGCGCCTAACCACTGCCAGTTTGGTGCTACTTGATTGGCGTGGATTTTTGTTCAAATAAACTCTTAAAAACTTGAATATGCCTCAGTTTATCTTTTAACAGTTCTGGTGTCAGAAGAACAAACCAAAGCGACCCCAGCAGCCCCCAGCAGCCCCGAGCAACCAGGCGGAGGTACCTGCTGAGCTCCCTGGAGCCGCTGCCTGCTCGCTGCCTCGGGCGGTGTGGGGACGTCCCCTCGGGTCCCGGTCCTCGTTCAGCAGCTTTGCGTCACGAGCTTTCAGACTCCGAGCATCTTTTTTTTACCAAACTGGGTCCCGAAACCAACCGGAGTTGGCCTAGGTCCGACTTGGAAACCGGAGGAGGTCCAGGGTCGGATCCGGTCCAACTTAGAAAGCAGTCCGGGTTCCAGTTCTGACGGAGTCCGGGTCAGACTGGTTCCGACTTAAGCACCGGACTGGGTCTGACTGAAAGTGGGCTGGGCCCGTGTGAGGCCTCGGCTGAATAAAATTTTATTTTAAGGATGCCCAGCTGGTAACCTGACCAAGGATGATCTTGAGTTACGGTGGCCACAGCGGAGAACTTTTAACCAAGAAAAGGTCGTCCATTTAGGAGGGGCCCTCGAGGAAAAGGGCCTCAGCTGGGCACTCTCTATAAAGGGTAGAGGGAAAATTATTTTCCTCGCCTACAGTTTCCGGTGACCAAGTGAGACCCTCTGGGATGCCCCGCTCACCCTGGAGCCTGCAGACAGCAACCCGGGAAAACTGGCGAAGCCGACAAAGGTAAGAATTCTTACCAAAGTCCGCTCTCCCAGCTGTGCATCTGTGTGCCTGCTTGAGACAATGGGAATCTAAAATGGTGCAGCCCCTCTGGATAATATTATGGAGGTTCCTCAAAAGATTGAACAAAAGAACTAGTATATGATCCAGCAGTCCCACTTCTGGGTATATATTCCAAAGGAAATAAATTCAGTATTTCAAAGAGCTATCTGCACTCCCATAGTCATTGCAGCGTTATTCACAATAGCCAAGATATGGAAACAACCTGAGTGTCAATAGATGAATGGATAAAGAAAATGAAAATGTGAAATATTATATATATATATGTGTGTATGTATATCTATATTGTTGTCTTCCCTCGGGTGGGTGGAGTGTCGGGGTTCCCAAGAAGGCAAACAAGGTGCATTTGGAGCCCACAGGGCGCACTACGTGACTTGGGGTGTGTACGGCGAGTCCGAGCCGGTCTTGGTGGAGGGGCAGGGGGAGGACATGCTGGGATGCACTGAGCATCGGGGTGGAGTCAACAAAAGGCAGAACGAGGCCCAAGTCATCGCAGCCACAACCAGTCTTTCCCTGAGGAAGCCCCATCTTGTAGAATCTCGCGAGATCCACGGGGGTCGGTAGGCAAGTCCTGGGAGGAGAAACACCTAGGTGCCCCAGCTGTCGCGGGACCCTGGACCTGCACTCGGCCCTAAGGAGGCTGGCTCACACCACGCATCATGAACCCCAATTCTTGTTACGCACCCCGCCCAACTCAGAGTCACACTGCAGTGTCGCCTCACCCCAAGGCCCTGCCAGGTTCGGGCGGTGGAGAGGGGGGGACATGCTCTGGCCCAAAGACTGTGCAGGAAGGGACCAACTGAGACCAAAGTGGGGGAGTGAACTTTGCGCGCATGGGCCACAAATCTATAGCCTTCCAGGAGTCCAAAGGCCCTGGGGGGGACTTGAGCTTCTGGCACTGAATGATGGGGCCCAAATCTGAGGTCTGCTGAGGTCCAAGGCCACAGCAACCCAAACATGCTCATTCCATGAAATGTATGTATTTTTTGTACGAGTGAAATATTATTCAGCCACACAAAGGAAGGTGATCCTGCTGTTTGTGACAATATGGATGAACCACGAACCTAGAGGACAGTACGCTAAGTGAGATAAGTTAGATGCAGAAAGACAAATACTATATGATCTCACTTCAATGTGGAATCTAACTCACAGAGCCAGAGAGTAGACCAGTGGTTGCTGGGGGCTTGGGGAAAACAGTGAAATGGTTGGTCAAAGGGTACTAACTTTCAGTTATAAGATGAATAAATTCTGGAGCGCTAATGAACAGCATGGTGATTATAATTAAGAGTAATGTGTTGTATACTTGAGTTTTCTGAGAGTATATCATAAGTGTTCTCACCACACACACAAATGTAACTATGTGAGGTGATGGATGTGTTAATTAACTTGATTGTGATAATCATTTAGCAATATATATGCAATTTAAATAATTACATTGAACAACCTAAATATATACAAATTTTAATCATGCTTCAATAAAATTGGAAAAAATAAATACATGGAATATTTGAGTTTGAGTCCCTGCTTTTCCATATATTGGTATGTGAACAAATAAAAATTGGTACCTTTGAACTTCAATTTCCTTTTTCAGCCATATATTTATGAATATTAAATATATATTTTGCATCAAGTGTTTAACAGTTGATGCAGATAGAAAGATGAATAGGGATGATACGTTTCCCATGAGCCTGTAGCCTTAATCAAAACAAAACCCAATGGCAACTATCACTTTATTTTTTTCAAAATATATGACAAAGTTTAACTTTATGGATTGCTAATTACTTCCATTCTAGTTAGAATTACTTAGGTTTTATAAATTTTATTTCATCAAATATGTCATGCTGTTTCTAAAGAGAGTTACACATAGCTAAGGATATAGCTATTTCCCCATTACTTCACTGACAATCAGTGAACACAAGATTTGTTAAAATATTATCATCATCTCTTAAAATTTTCATTACTTGGTCTTCTAATACTTTGCATAACTGGAAGAAAAGCACATGTACTTGGAGTTAAAATTTTTAGGCAGAGTAGAAAAATGCTAAAAGATTATTTATAGATGTTTAAATCTTTAGAGAATCTTTACAATCAATATTAGAATTACCTACTCTAGAATTTATGTTTATTATATAAGTAAAAACTGAAGCTGATACTAATTTTTCACTTCTCTTAACATGGGTAATTCATGGATTTTAAGAACAATTTATTAAAGTTATTTTATAGGCATTTTCCCCCTAGTAATGAGGACTTATATATTCCAAACCAACATTTAACATATATTTTATGTGTCTTAAAAGAGACATGTATAAAATTTATAGAGAAATTGTCTATCTGCACTTGAAAACCAGGGAAAATTTTTATAGCATTAACTACATTTATGAGCTGAGACTTGGAGGGACACGTACTTACCTGATTATCATGGGATTTTAACTATTTGTATTTGCTTCCGGTCGGTTTCTCCTGCCTGTGGTATTGAGGAACCTTATAGCAAGTAGTGGGCATGAGATGACTCTATTGATTTGGATCTAGATTTTCCGTTGTCATTAAGTCAGGCTCAGTGGTATCTCTTAATCTTTGTCCCACGTGGTCCCAAGCAATTCAAATCAACTTGTTGCCTTTTTTAAAATAAGGCCTTAATCAAAAATTGAAAATTACTTCTCATTTTCTGCCAGCTGGTTCTCAGAGCACAAAATCTTTATAAAAAAGCTAAATCTAATGCTTCATTTTTCTATTTTTATTTGTTATAACATTAATCCATGCAAATACTGGTATTTTGATATGTAAAACTCACCTAAAATTCTGCTTTGTGCAATATTGGAGATAAAGAATCCTCTTGTTTGGGCAAAAATAAAAGAGCCTCTTCTATATCAAATACTACCTAAGATGTTTGCCTCAGTTTCTCAAAAATCTTTCCCTCTATGTTTGTTTCTTTTTCACCACCAAATACCTCTCAATGAAGCTGCAGTTGAATTTTAAAAGTTTCCAATGGATTTCTTGCTAACTTTAATGTTTATTAAAAGCCTCAGATCAAACCAACCTCAAATGAACTCCAGTAGTATAATTATTTTTGGTACCAGAAGTTATGCTCCACTATAAATTTTATCCCCGTCCTCCTATGACACCTATGACCTCTTTGATTTTTACTTGCTAATACAAAGTGAAAATTAGAATCAAAATCTTTTATGTCAAGAGCATGGTTGCTGTAGAGCTTGATAGGGCAATGTCTTATTGATAATATTAGTCACTATATTTTAGGTAATAGATTCACAGTACTCTTAAAATGTTCTATACTTGTAAACTACAACAGAAAAAAAGTATTTCTGTGGACACATTTACATTGTGTACATACGTGGCTATTTATGTTGTTATGTACTTGACAAATAACCTAGCCAGGATACTGCTTCCAGAATTATCTTGTTTGTTTCAGGATTACATCAGGAACAATAGATATCTAATAATTATGTTCTGCATCCTTAACATTTATAATTGGTTTCCTCTGGCAGTTGATTACAGATACGGAGAAAAAAGAAGGCTACCCCTGTAAATTGTTTTCTTCCTTTGGTTCTGTCAATTGCCGTCAAAAGACATTTTCCTGTATAATAATGATTAGTTAAATATCCTAACACAGATTTCCATGATTGTTTTAGCAAGCATTGAATGTTTTGCTTAGTTTTAATTATTTTAACAAGATTGATTCAGCTAATGTATCCTTGGTTATTTTTTTTTTATTGTTAGGTATTTATTTGAAAATAAAATGCACTGTAGGAAATTGATTTCAGCTTCAAGAGAAGAAAACTACCTCATATGCAGACTGAGAAAAAGAAAATTAAAAGACCCATCTTGAAGGCAAAGCTCAAGTCTTTAAATTCTCATTCATAATCCATGATTTTTATAACCCTACACCTCTTTAGTGATTTGAGTAGCAGTCTGTGAATTTTGCCTGAAATCAGTTCAAGTGCTTTTCACATTTGAGACATATTTTACAACTGTAGGACTCAGTTAAACATATTTAACCACTAATCTATATGACAATGTACACTGACCATTAAATAGATCCTAGATAAAATCTGGGGTTGATTTTACTTTAATCAGAGACCCTATAAAGCGAGGGATTAAATAAAATAGATTAAACATAACTAGTTATTAATAAGGAATAAGAACAACTAAGAATAAATTATTAAGGTGAGAGAGAGAGACAGACAGAGAGAGAGAAAGAGTTCTTTTACATTCCAAAGAAAGAGTCCAAATTTCAATAAAGGTGAGTAAAGTGTAATGCAGCAAGAATTCTTCACAGACCTTTTAGCATTCAAAGTATAGCATGCATGCTGCATGGTGCAATTTTACAAGCCTGCAAAATAGTAACATTAATGGCCCAAAATCTTTAAAAATCATAAGTCTGCAAAATGATTCACTTGCCATGCACCTTGAATATTAATAATATTCAAGTAGTTGCATTTATTAACCTTTTACGTTAATGGTCAGAAATGAGAACCATTGCATGACAGAAGGGAAAAATGTTTCTGATGGCTATTGGGTTTCATTTGACGTTAATAAAAACCATCAAGTACATATTATGTTAGATTAGCCGAGATCTGGATTCCATATGACAAGTCATTATTATTAAAGGCAAATGGAGGGTATTTTCAAATACACCCTGGAGTGAGGTAGACTAAAATACAATGGTGCACTCTTGAATGTCAAGGACATTTTGTGCAGTGTGTAATGGAAAACTACAAGTAATGTGCAGTTTGGGAACTATTTCATGTTCCTCTGAAGACCTCAAAGCATCACACTGAATATTTTATTGGAATCTGTCACCCTCTGCCATAGGTTCAAGTGCATAACAAATATTTATGGGCAGTCATCGTGTTGATGACAGAGAGAATGTGTCAAAGCGAACCTCATCATTATAGTTACCATATGAGGACGTGTATAATGTCTTACTCTTCCTATCTCTCCTTCTTTTTCTTTTACTTAAAAATAATCAGTCAAGTTTTGTATAATCTATAAGTCATCCCCTGTTAGAAAATCAGGGTCATAAATGCCTGAGTGATTTTTCAACAATGTAGTAAGTGATAAGCTGACTAATTATGCCTTCCCAAATGTCAGCTATACTCATTAGGAAGTGTGAAGACCACTGAGAGTAGGAAAATTTTGTTTTAAGAATATTAAACTTTTAAAGTATGCAAATATTGGTAACCTCAGAAATAAGTACTTTGTCACAATAAGGAAAATCTAAAGTTAGACTAGAAAAAAATGTTATTGTTCAGTGTGAGAATTTTTGTATGTAATAAAAGCAAAGAACTTGGAATTAGAAGACCTGAATTAGGCTACGTTCTCTACCTATTATTTAGTAGATCAACCCGAAGTAAATGGCTTAACCCCCCTGAACCTCTGTTTTCTCAGTCTTAATCCAACCCATGTCACAAGGTGTGTCCAGAACTACATATAAATAAAACATTTTGTAAACTATGAAAAAGTTCAGGAAATGAAATGAACTGTTATTAATAATTGCAATTTAAATAGTAACAGCACTGATCATTATTTGCCTGAGGTTGGGGGTGAGGGTTTGGGGGAAGGCGAGTGCAGGTAGAATTACAAAGGGGAATAAAGAAACTTCTGGGGATCATGTACACGTTCATTATCTTGATGTGGTAATGGTTTCATGGCTTTATGCGTATGCCAAAGCTCATAGTACATTTTAAATATTTGTAGTTTATCATATGTTGATTATAATAAAACTTTTTTAAAAATACAAAGACTACTACCATTACAAGAAAAAAATGAGTGGGTTTCATAAATATCATATTGGATGAAAGAAGATGGGCACAAAAGAATGTACCATATACTTGATTCATGTAAAGTTCAAAAACAGGCAAAAATTACACAATATTAGAAGTCAGGGTAATGAGTACTATTAAGAAAGAGGAAAGAAGCAATAATTGAGCAGGAACAAAAAGAAAGGTAATAGGTATTGAACATATTCTATGTCCTTACCTGGCTTGTAGTTACATGAATTATGTTTACGATAACTTCCTGAGATGTACATGATAATTTGTACATATTCATTTACATGCATTATACTTCAAATAAAAAGCTCATTTAGGAAAGAGATGATTTGTGAGCAAGAAGTGTCACCTGAGTTGGAACTGCTTGACCACTAGTTGCATACTTTACCAACTAGGAGAACTGAATTATTTACCTGGATAAGGAAAGGTCTGTATCCCCAAAGGAATATATCTAAGAATTTCAGTTCTGCAGCTCTACTAAGCCGTTAACTAACAAAAGACTTCTTGCTCTCACAAGAGCAAATCTTAGACTAAAACAGGATATTATCTAGTAAGCATATAAGTCTGAGTTCTCCACAGAAAAAGAACCAACACAATACGTATACACAGATTTATTATTAGGGATTGGCTCACACGATTATGGAGGCTGAGAGGTCCCAAGATCTGCAGTTGGCAAGCTGTACATTCAGGAGTGCCAGTGCTATAGTTCCAGTCTGAGCCCAAAGGCCTGTGAACCAGGAGAGGCAATGGTGTAAATTCCAGTCTGAGTCCCAGTCCAAAGTCAGGAGAAGACGGATTTCCCAGCCTGAATTTAAAAATAATCAGTCAAGTTTTACATAATCAACAAGTCATCCCCTGTTAAGATATTCGAATCATTTAAAATCAAATTAGATTTATCTATCTATCTATCTATCTACCTATCTTTTTACCCAGTCAGGCAGAAGAAACATTCTCTCTTACTCAGCCTTTTGCTCTATGCAGGCTCTGCGCATTTGATGAGGCTCACCCACACTGGAGAGGGCAACCTGCTTTACACAGTCCACCAATTCCAATGTTAATCTCATCCAGAAAGACCCTCACAGACACACCCAGAAATAACGTTTAACCAAATATCTGAGCACCCAGATACCTGGGCACCAACTAGCTGGGCTAAGGACCAGTCAAGTTGACACAAAAAAGTTAACCATCATCACAATAAGAAAGGGCAAAAGGTCAGAGGAATTTGAGATACAGCAATGAGAATAGCATAAAGAGAGTTCAGGGGCAAACAAAATGCATCGAATGACCCAAACTGAATCAAATCTACAGGGGTATGATTTAGTGTCTCCAGTTGTGAATTCCAGAGACCTTGGATCTTTCTTAATTTCTTCTTCGAAATCATACCAGTTTCATCACCAGGCCTGCTCATACTACTTAAATATTGCTGAATTCCTTCTGATTTTATTTCTGCTACCAACAGTCTAATTCAGTTTGCCATCAGACATTAATTGGACCCAGTGCCTTTGCCTCTGATGTAGTTTTCCTGTGTGACTCTTGCTCCTGCAATCCATTTTCTATCAGCCAGATTGATTTTTTGTAACATATATATTGGATCAGTCAGTTAAAGTAATTAATGCCAGTTTTCCATTGTACTTAGAATAACATTCCATAGTCCTCAAATGACCTATAGGGAGGGCCCTGCATGAATTGGTTGGTTCCCACCTTCCTCTCAGACCCTGTATTATACTCAATAACTTGCTCTCTCCATTTCAATATTAGCCTTCTCTTTTTGGGAGGAATTCTGCAAATTAATCTTACTTTTCAGAGCAGTCCACAAACTGTACTCTTTCCATGGAATGCTCTTACCTTATTCATCCCTAAGCTGACTCCTTCATATCATTAAAAGCTCAGCTTTAATGTTACCTTTTCAGAGAGCATGTCTGTGTCAACCTTTTCTAAAGGGAACATAGCTCACAGTTTTGATTGATCACTATGAGTTAGACACTATTTATAAAGAGTGTTAATCATCCCAAATTATCACTGGCTTCCATTGCCAGTTTTTTCTGTATCTGTTTGTAGCCAATTTGGACAGATAGAAATAGATGGGAAAAAATTAAGGGACACCTGTACTGTCTCTCCTCTCTCTGTACTAAGCTAGCACTAACTGTAGTAGCAAGAGTAATATTTCATTATTGATATGAATATTTTGATATAATAACATACTCATGAATAAAATGTTGAATTCCCATTTTCTTTATTGTGTAAGATTTGAAATTTTATAAATATTTTACAGGTCATCAAAGTGTATTTATTAATGTCACTTTTATTCCATAATTGAAGAGCATGAATTAACTTTGATATAAAAGTCATTCTAGTAATTTCTCTGATGAAATAAAATCCAAATGGGGGAAATAACTGAAAATGAGTCCAAGTATCTATTTGAATGCATAATTATTATCTATGTGTCTAATGGAGCTATTCATTGAAAGTGCCTCCCTGAAGCTGCTGCTTCAAAAATGTGTAGGAAAGAGTACGAGGTAGATATATATCGAGATAAAACTCCTAGTATTAAAAAACTCATCTGTATACCCTGCAAACTCAGGGATTTTCTTAATTCTCTGCACAAAGCCATGCACACCTTTGGGGCTGCCTGGTAAAAACTGTGAATCAGAAACATAAGCAGGTTGATTTATTTAAAGGATATATAAAGACAAAAATAATGTATATGGGAATAATTGTTTTTATGGATCAGCAATTCAATATGAAAGAGAAAAATGACTCAAGAAGAAACAAGTTAGGGTGGAAAAATAAATAGAAATATGCATAGATATAGCTATAATTACATGTATAGTGAGACTCATTCTGATACTGATTTATATGTCTACATTGTGGGACATACTTGAGTGATAAAGATCAATTGAATCTTATCTTTTAATTGTGACCAAGGTAATATATAGAAAAGGACAAAGAGTGTATTCCACTTTATAATAACAAAATATAAATGATTACCCCTGAAAGAGGGGAAGAAAGTGAAGGCTAGACTATGTGAATGAATACGAGTACTCTTAAAAAGTAAGTGAAACTTCTTCTGAAGTCTAAGAAGATACGTTGCTTCGTTTCTCCATATCAGAAAAGGACATTTCATTGGTTTAGTTATAAAAACATTCAGTCAGTTAGAGGATAACAGCCTTTTATAATATTTATCTCAGTGTGGTACAGAAATAATTTGAATTTTTGATTTCACAATGCCCATGTATTTTTTTTTATACATCTTTATTGAAGTATAATTGCTTTACAATGGTGTGTTAGCTTCTGCTTTATAACAAACTGAATCAGTTATACATATACATATGTTCCCATATCTCTTCCCTCTTGCATCTCCCTCCCTCCCACCCTCCCTATCCCACCCCTCTAGGTGGTCACAAAGCACCGAGCTGATCTCCCTGTGCTATGCGGCTGCTTCCCACTAGCTATCTATTTTACATTTGGTAGTGTATATATGTCCATGCCACTCTCTCACCCTGTCACATCTCACCCCTCCCCCTCCCCATATCCTCAAGTCCATTCTCTAGTAGGTCTGTGTCTTTATTCCCGTCTTGCCACTAGGTTCTTCATGACCTTTTTTTTTCCCCCTTAGATTCCATATATATGTGTTAGCATACTGTATTTGTTTTTCTCTTTCTGACTTACTTCACTCTGTATGACAGACTCTAACTCCATCCACCTCATTACAAATACCTCCATTTCATTTCTTTTTATGGCTGAGTAATATTCCATTGTATATATGTGCCACATCTTCTTTATCCATTCATCCAATGATGGACACTTAGGTTGCTTCCATGTCCTGGCTATTGTAAATAGAGCTGCAATGAACATTTTGGTACATGACTCTTTTTGAATTATGGTTTTCTCGGGGTATATACCCAGTAGTGGGATTGCTGGGTCGTATGGTAGTTCTATTTTTAGTTTTTTAAGGAAACTCCATACTGTTCTCCATAGTGGCTGCATCAATTTACATTCCCACCAACAGTGCAAGAGTGTTCGCTTTTCTCCACACCCTCTCCAGCATTTATTGTTTCTAGATTTTTTGATGATGGCCAATCTGACCGGTGTGAGATGATATCTCATTGTAGTTTTGATTTGCATTTCTCTAATGATTAATGATGTTGAGCATTCTTTAATGTGTCTGTTGGCAATCTGTATATCTTCTTTGGAGAAATGTCTATTTAGGTCTTCTGCCCATTTTTGGATTGGGTTGTTTGGTTTTTTTTGTTATTGAGCTGCATGAGCTGCTTGTAAATCTTGGAGATTAACCCTTTGTCAGTTGCTTCATTTGCAAATATTTTCTCCCATTCTGAGGGTTGTCTTTTCGTCTTCTTTATGGTTTCCTTTACTGTGCAAAAGCTTTGAAGTTTCATTAGGTCCCATTTGTTTATTTGTGTTTTTATTTCCATTTCTCTAGGAGCTGGGTCAAAAAGGATCTTGCTGTGATTTATGTCATAGAGTGTTCTGCCTATGTTTTCCTCTAAGAGTTTGATAGTGTCTGGCCTTACACTTAGGTCTTTAATCCATTTTGAGTTTATTTTTGTGTATGGTGTCAGGGAGTGTTCTAATTTCATTCTTTTACATGTAGCTGTCCAGTTTTCCCAGCACCACTTATTGAAGAGGCTCTCTTTTCTCCACTGTATATGCTTGCCTCCTTTATCAAAGATAAGGTGACCATATGTGCGTGGGTTTATCTCTGGGCTTTCTATCCTGTTCCATTGATCTATATTTCTGTTTTTGTGCCAGTACCAAACTGTCTTGATTACTGTAGCTTTGTAATATAGTCTGAAGTCAGGGAGCCTGATTCCTCCAGCTCCATTTTTCGTTCTCAAGATTGCTTTGGCTATTCGGGGTCTTTTGTGTTTCCATACAAATTGTGAAATTTTTTGTTCTAGTTCTGTGAAAAATGCCAGTGGTAGTTTGATACGGATTGCATTGAATCTGTAGATTGCTTTGGGTAGTAGAGTCATTTTCACAATGTTGATTCTTCCAATCCAAGAACATGGTATATCTCTCCATCTATTTGTATCATCTTTAATTTCTTTCATCAGTGTCCTATAATTTTCTGCATACAGGTCTTTTGTCTCCTTAGGTAGGTTTATTCCTAGATATTTTATTCTTTTTGTTGCAATGGTAAACGGGAGTGTTTTCTTAATTTCACTTTCAGATTTTTCTTCATTAGTGTATAGGAATGCAAGAGATTTCTGTGCATTAATTTTGTATCTTGCTACTTTACCAAATTCATTGATTAGCTCTAGTAGTTTTCTGGTAGCATCTTTAGGATTCTCTATGTCTAGTATCATGTCATCTGCAAACAGTGACAGCTTTACTTCTTCTTTTCCGATTTGGATTCCTTTTATTTCTTTTTCTTCTCTGATTGCTGTGGCTAACACTTCCAAAACTATGTTGAATAATAGTGGTGAGAGTGGGCAACCTTGTCTCGTTCCTGATCTTAGTGGAAATGGTTTCAGTTTTTCACCATTGAGGACAATGTTGGCCGTGGGTTTGTCATATATAGCCTTTATTATGTTGAGGAAAGTTCCCTCTATGCCTACTTTCTGCAGGGCTTTTATCATAAATGGTGTTGAATTTTCTCGAAAGCTTTATCTGCATCTATTGAGATGATCATTTGGTTTTTCTCCTTCAATTTGTTAGTATGATGTATCACGTTGATTGATTTGCGTATATTGAAGAATCCTTGCATTCCTGGAATAAACCCCACTTGATCATGGTGTATGATCCTTTTAATGTGCTGTTGGATTCTGTTTGCTAGTATTTTGTTGAGGATTTTTGCATCTATGTTCATCAGTGATATTGGCCTGTAGTTTTCATTCTTTGTGACATCTTTGTCTGGTTTTGGTATCAGGGTGATGGTGGCCTCGTAGAATGAGTTTGGGAGTGTTCCTCCCTCTGCAATATATTGGAAGAGTTTGAGAAGGATAGGTGTTAGCTCTTCTCTAAATGTTTGATAGAATTCGCCTGTGAAGCCATCTGGTCCTGGGCTTTTGTTTGTTGGAAGATTTTTAATAACAGTTTCAATTTCAGTGCTTGTGATTGGTCTGTTCATATTTTCTATTTCTTCCTGGTTCAGTCTCGGCAGGTTGTGCGTTTCTAAGAATCTGTCCATTTCTTCCAGGTTGTCCATTTTATTGGCATAGAGTTGCTTGTAGTAATCTCTCATGATCCTTTGTATTTCTTCAGTGTCAGTGGTTACTTCTCCTTTTTCATTTCTAATTCTATTGATTTGAGTCTTCTCCCTTTTTCTCTTGATGAGTCTGGCTAATGGTTTATCAATTTTGTTTATCTTCTCAAAGAACCAGCTTTTAGTTTCATTGATTTTTGCTATTGTTTCCTTCATTTCTTTTTCATTTATTTCTGACCTGATCTTTATGATTTCTTTCCTTCTGCTAGCTTTGGGGTTTTTTTGTTCTTCTTTCTCTAATTGCTTTAGGTGTAAGGTTAGGTTGTTTATTCGAGATATTTCTTGTTTCTTGATGTAGGCTTGTATTGCTATAAACTTCCATCTTAGAACTGCTTTTGCTGCATCCCATAGGTTTTGGGTCATCGTGTCTCCATTGTCATTTGTTTCTAGGTATTTTTTGATTTCCCCTTTGATTTCTTCAGTGATCACTTCGTTATTAAGTAGTGTATTGTGTAGCCTCCATGTGTTTGTATTTTTTACAGATCTTTTCCTGTAATTGATATCTAGTCTCATAGCGTTGTGGTCGGAAAAGATACTTGATATGATTTCAATTTTCCTAAATTTACCAAGGCTTGATTTGTGACCCAAGATATGATCTATCCTGGAGAATGTTCCATGAGCACTTGAGAAGAATGTGTATTCTGTTGTTTTTGGGTGGAATGTCCTATAACTATCAATTAAGTCCATCTAGTTTAATGTATCATTTAAAGCTTGTGTTTCCTTATTTATTTTCATTTTGGATGATCTGTCCATTGGTGAAAGTGGGGTGTTAAAGTCCCCTACTATGATTGTGTTACTGTCGATTTCCCCTTTTATGGCTGTTAGTATTTGCCTTATGTATTGAGGTGCTCCTATGTTGGGTGCATAAATATTTACAATTGTTATACCTTCCTCCTGGATCGATCCCTTGATCATTATATAGTGTCCTTCTTGGTCTCTTGTAATAGTCTTTATTTTAAAGTCTATTTTGTCTGATATGAGAATTGCTACTCCAGCTTTCTTTGATTTCCATTTGCATGGAATATCTTTTTCCATCCCCTCACTTTCAGTCTGTATGTGTCTCTAGGTCTGAAGTGTGTCTCTTGTAGACAGCATATATATGGGTCTTGTTTTTGTATCCATTGATCCAGTCTGTGTCTTTTGGTGGGAGCATTTAATCCATTTACATTTAAGGTAATTATCGATATGTATGTTCCTATTCCCATTTTCTTAAATGTTTTGGGTTTGTTATTGTAGGTGTTTTCCTTCTCCTGTGTTTCTTGCCTAGAGAAATTCCTTTAGCATTTGTTGTAAAGCTGGTTTGGTGGTGCTGAACTCTCTCAGCTTTTGCTTGTCTGTAAAGGTTTTAATTTCTCCATCAAATCTGAATGAGATCCTTGCTGGGTAGAGTAACCTTGGTTGTAGGTTTTTCTCCTTCATCACTTTAAGTATATCCTGCCACTCCCTTCTGGCTTGCAGAGTTTCTGCTGAAAGATCAGCTGTTAACCTTATGGGGATTCCCTTGTGTGTTATTTGTTGTTTTTCCCTTGCTGCTTTTAATATGTTTTCTTTATATTTAATTTTTGACAGTTTGATTAATACGTGTCTTGGCGTGTTTCTCCTTGGATTTATCCTGTATCGGACTCTCTGTGCTTCCAGGACTTGATTAACTATTTCTTTTCCCATATTAGGGAAGTTTTCAACTATAATCTCTTCCAATATTTTCTCAGTCCCTTTCTTTTTCTCTTCTTCTTCTGGGACCCCTATAATTCGAATGTTGGTGCGTTTAATGTTGTCCCAGAGGTCTCTGAGACTGTCCTCAGTTCTTTTCATTCTTTTTTCTTTATTCTGCTCTGCAGTAGTTATTTCCACTATTTTATCTTCCAGGTCACTTATCCGTTCCTCTGCCTCAGTTATTCTGCTATTGATCCCGTCTAGAGTATTTTTAATTTCATTTATTGTGTTTTTCATCATTGCTTGGTTCCTCTTTAGTTCTTCTACGTCCTTGTTAAATGTTTCTTGCATTTTGTCTATTCTATTTCCAAGATTTTGGATCATCTTTACTATCATTATTCTGAATTCTTTTTCAGGTAGACTGCCTATTTCCTCTTCATTTGTTAGGTCTGGTGTGTTTTGACCCTGCTCCTTCACCTGCTGTGTGTTTTTTTGTCTTCTCATTTTGCTTATCTTACTGTGTTTGGGGTCTTCTTTTCACAGGCTGCAGGTTCGTAGTTCCCGTTGTTTTTGGTATCTGTCCCCAGTGGCTAAGGTTGGTTCAGTGGGTTGTGTAGGCTTCCTGGTGGAGGGGACTAGTGCCTGTGTTCTGGTGGATGAGGCTGGATCTTGTCTTTCTGGTGGGCACGTGCACATCTCGTGGTGTGTTTTGGGGTGTCTGTGGCCTTATTATGATTTTAGGCAGCCTCTCTGCTAATGGATGGGGCTGTGTTCCTGTCTTGCTAGTTGTTTGGCATAGGGTGTCCAGCACTGTAGCTTGCTGGTCGTTAAGTGAAGCTGGGTCTTGATGTTGAGATGGAGATCTCTGAGAGATTTTCGCCGTTTGGTATTACGTGGAGCTGGGAGGTCTCTTGTGGACAAGTGTCCTGAAATTGGCTCTCCCACTTCAGAGGCACAGCCCTGATGCCTGACTGGAGCACCAAGAGCCTTTCATCCACACGGCTCAGAATAAAAAGGAGATAAAATAGAAAGAAAAAAGAAAGAGAATAAAATAAAATAAAATAAAGCTATTATAATAAAAAATAAGAAAAAAAATTATTAAGAATAAATTTATTAAGAAAAAAATTTTTTTTAATTTTTTAAAATAGATTTTTTAATTTTTTATAATAAAAAATAAGAAAAAAATTATTAAGAAAAAAATTTATGAAGAAAAAATATTTTTTTAATTTTTTAAAATAAAAAATATGAAAAAACTTATTAAAAATTTTTTTTTTAATTTTTAAAAATAGAAAATAAGGAAAAAATTATTAAGAAAACATTTATTAGGAAAAAAGTTTTTTTAAGTAAAAAAAAAAAAACGGACGGACCTAACCCTAGGACTAATGGTGAAAGCAACGCTATACAGACAAAATCTCACCCAGAAGCATACACATATACACTCACAAAAAAAGGAAAAGGGGAAAAATTAATATATCCTGCTCCCAAAGTCCACCTCCTGAATTTGGGATGATTCGTTGTCTATTCAGGTATTCAACAGATGCAGGCACATCAAGTTGTTTGTGGAGCTTTAATCCGCTGCTTCTGAGGCTGCTGGGAGAGATTTCCCTTTCTCTTCTTTGTTCGCACAGCTCCCGGGGTTCAGCTTTGGATTTGGACCCGCCTCTGCGTGTAGGTCTCCTGAGGGCGTCTGTTCCCCGCCCAGACAGGACGGGGTTAAAGGAGCAGCTGCTTCGGGGGCTCTGGCTCACTCAGGCGGGGAGAGGGAGGGGTACGGATGCGGGGCGAGCCTGCGGCGGCAGAAGCCGGCGTGACGTTGCAGCAGCCTGAGGCGCGCCGTGCGTTCTCCCGGGGAAGTTGTCCCTGGATATCGGGACCCTGGCCGTGGCGGGCTGCACCGGCTCCCAGGAGGGGCGGTGTGGAGAGTGACCTGTGCTCGCCCACAGGCTTCTTGGTGGCGGCAGCAGCAGCCTTAGCGTCTCATGCCCATCTCTGGGGTCCGCGCTGACAACCGCGGCTCGCGCCCGTCTCTGGAGCTCGTTTAGGTGGCGCTCTGAATCCCCTCTCCTCGCGCACCAGGAAACAAAGAGGCAAGAAAAAGTCTCTTGCCTCTCCAGCAGCTGCAGACTTTTTCCCGGACTCCCTCCCGGCTAGCTGTGGCGCACTAATCCCTTCAGGCTGTGTTCACACCGCCAACCCCAGTCCTCTCCCTGGGATCTGACCTCCGAAGCCCGAGCCTCAGCTCCCAGCCCCCGCCTGCCCCGGCGGGTGAGCAGACAAGCCTCTGGGGCTGGTGAGTGCTGGTCGGCACCGATCTTCCGTGCGGGAATCTCTCCGCTTTGCCCTCCACACCCCTGTGGCTGCGCTCTCCTCCATGGCTCCGAAGCTTCCCCCCTCTGCCACCCGCAGTCTCCACCCGCGAAGGGGCTTCCTAGTGTGTGGAAACCTTTCCTCCTTCACAGCTCCCTCCCACTGGTGCAGGTCCCGTCCCTATTCTTTTGTCTCTGTTATTTCTTTTTTCTTTTGCCCTACCCAAGTACGTGGGGATTTTCTTGCCTTTTGGGAGGTCTGACGTCTTCTGCCAGCGTTCAGTGGGTGTTCTGTAGGAGCAGTTCCACGTGTAGATGTATTTCTACTGTACCTGTGGGAATGAAGGTGATCTCCGCGTCTTACTCTTCCGCCATCTTGCCCAGACCCCCTGCCCATGTATTTTTATATACTGCTGTTACAAGTAATCTATTTTGTAACATTCCATATAAATAATGAGCTGTAACTTTAAATTCATTGTTTCCCATTCTTGAGTTACAAGTTCTTTTAATTTGTTGATGAAAATTGATGGATCAAAATGGAATTTTGACAGTAAAGCCTCAGGTCATAAAATGCTTCATTAACATATCACATAGATTAGCACTTTCAATTTTTGCATTATTCTAAAATGTAACTGAGTTTATAACAACATTATTCTTTGCTGCAATGGAAGTAACACAGTACATTGATTAGCATGATTGTGGATTGATTAGATTTCATTCTACATTGATGAGTCAAAAGAGACAAGCAAAGGACACTGTGCTGACTGAATTTATGAAATGGCAAGTGAAAGACTCTCTGTTAACCAAGCAGTATTGAAAGTTATTTCCTGTTCCCTGAAATCCATTCTAAACTCTATATTATACATACCATAGGACAGTGAACCCCTAGTAAAATAAAACAATAAAACTTGAATATCTCAACTAGAGTAATTTGGGGAGGATTACCTCAGAGAAAAATAAAAGTAATTCTCCAAGGGGGAAAAAAAAAATATGTCAGCTTCACCATGAGATATCAGAAACTTTGCCAGGAGTGATAAAGAAATCAAAATAGCAAGACTGTATTTGATATTTTGATGATCACCAACAAATCTGTATGAACATAGGGCTACTCTAGTTTACATGTGTGCATTCACCAGCAAATTCTTGTACTAAGGTGTTCCAGGCACTCCGTTGGGCTCTGAGGATGCAAAAAAGAGCAAGATTTTCTTTCTAGAACATTTTTTTCATAGTCCCGTATGACTTACTTTCTCAGCAACAACTGACAATTTCAGCACATCTTTTTTCTATGCCCTTGTTCTCCTTTGGCTTCAAGGTCATAGCCCTTTGACTTTCTAATCTCTCTGACTTTTTTGTTACCACCTCAGTAAATATTTTCTTTTCCACTAATTTTAGAGTTTCCAAAGGTTCTGCCTCAGAATAGCTCCCAACAGTCATATACAGAGAGATGAATCCTGATTTATGTCTCAGGATCTTATTTACTTTTGATATCTTTACCCAGATGCAAGACTTAATGGCATTCCAAAAAAGTATATTGTTTCCCCACAAAACTTGTCCTTTTTAGTTCTGTAACTGGTACCAATAACTTCCCTTTCACTCAGTTTCAAATCTTTGGAATTAACTTTGAGTCCTTCCCCTCCCTTTATTACTTATAACTAATTATCATGCAGGGTAAATACCATCTAATTTCCATTCTCAGGGACTCTATTCTAATCAGGTCTTAAGTACCTGATTTGTGGGTACCTTATGGATGTATTCAACCCTCTTCATTTATATTACACTTCTGTTTTATAATAAAATGCTGGTGCTGTGCATGTCCAAGTTTATAGTTCAGTGGATGATATAATATCCCATACATGATTGGCAGTTTAAATCACAGAGTTATTTTTTTTCCATGATCAAATGTTCAGTCTCTGCTAGGGTCTAGCAGCAGACCAAGAATTGCTTTAAAACAGTATTAATCAACAAAGAAGGGGATAGACTTATCAAAAACCTTGGAATATATTTTGTGACTCTCCTATTGGAACTGCTTGTCAGACTTTATTCTGCATTTCTATCTGCCTCCCACACTATTGAAACTGGTAATTCATAACTTCCAAGTGACAGGGAAGCTCACATCAATCGAGACCTCTGTAGCGCCTATTCGTATGTTGGTTGCCACTTAAAACTGGCAACTTCACAGATTATCCCGCAGGTGGTTTCTAGAAGCAAGTTCAAATGTGACATATATCGCCTCCCAAATCCAAAGAGATCCACTCAGAGTTGTGCCTTTCATCATGGTAGGTAGATGCAGCAACTTAGCTCTCATTTTAGAGGGGTATGCTAATATTCACCACACCAGTAGACGTCCTAGGTATTTCACTGGGTTTACCTTCTACCTCTGGGCAACATATGTATTGATAAGACCTCTAATGTGCTTGCTACTCTTCGCCTACCAGGTCGAAATAGCACAATGTTATCAAATGTTATGGGCAAATGTGGTATTCTATGACCCATCAAAATGATAGAAGCTCCTATAAATTATATTATCACAGTGAGCAGAAGGTTTGACCTAACACTGGAGTAAAATATTAAAATTATACTCTTGTTCCTGTCACGATAATGCCAACAGTTTTTGATCTTACTGTTTGGGATGGAAAATAAAATACAAGGTCAAAGGCTATAGGCCAGCTGTAAGGAATTGTGTTGATTTGCACCAGCAAAGGTACCACATTTAGAACCAAAATTGTGATTGGTAATACCACTTGACAAGGTTTACAATAATCTACTGTCATTTTCCACAACCCATCTGAGTTTCCACAGACAAAAAGAGAAAAATTAAATGCAGATGTGGTAGGAATCACTAGTTTTGAATTTTTTTAAGTTTTTTCTAGTTTTACTAGCCTTTACAATTAATCCAGTGGTTTGGATTTGCTTTTCATTTATTTGGCAGGAAAGGCTAACTCCCAGGACTTCAACTTGGTCCTTCTTACATTAATAGAGCTCATTTTGGAACCAATGCAATGATTCTGGCAGCTACAAAATATATGTATTCCCACCACACATTCGCTACCAAGACAAACAACTACAGAATAGGTCTATAGTCCCGCTACACCTGCTGTTAGATGCACTGGGGTCAGGACACATCCAGACCCCTGACCGCCTCCTCAGTCACCTGCCTCCATTCATTGTCCCTCCCTCTGAGAGATGAGCTTACAGGTAAAACTAATTTCAGTATCAATATACAGTTACCCCTAGAAAGTCTGTGTATTTCTGTTTTCTTGGAAAATAATCACCCTTTTGAAAACTTTGGAGGAAATTCATGTTCTACATCTTTCCCCCAAGGATCCTGGCATTGCAGTCAATGTAGAGTATGGTGGTCTCCACAGTGCCTCCATCTAAGAACTGAGTAAGAGGCAGTACAGCCTCGTTACAATGACTTTAGTTATGCACTTGCCCAGCAATCTTAGATGTTTTTTTCTTGTAAGCATGTCATGGAAAAACTTAGGAAACTATTCAATCATTTATTTTCTAAGTGGCCCACAGATGAATTAACCAAACTAGCACCCTGTGCATCCAAAGGCTCTGATTGCTGTTTCAATCTTGTGGTTTATTATGGCGGCCTTGTCTCTGATACTTAAGTACTACCAACTTCTTCCACTGCCATGGGATGGCTTCACTTCCGTGGAGATCAGGGAATCTACTTCCATCATAGCATCCTTCACAACAATCTTTAGCCTATAGCATTCAGCCCTAAAAGTACACTTCATGTTGGACACAGCTGAGGATTCATTTTCATTATAATCAAAGTCTAAGCTTGCTCTCAATCATACTTTTCTTATCACTTCAGAAGACAGGGTCTCATGAAAAACTCTCTTTTTCCTAAACACCTTTCCTTAATAATTCATTTTCCCTGTGTCTGTTCCAGATGACTCTAAGGAGAAATGTGACTGTTGCCTTAAAAAGATAAAACCACCACCACCTGATGCCACACTGCTTTGCCTTCCAAGCCCTCTTCACTCTATATCATAACCAGTGATATTCTGAAGAATTTTGTTGGTATTGCATGGGATGGATCACACATGTCTTATTTACCAAAGCAAAGTTAATTATTTGCACATTGCACATATGAACATGCCAATTCCAGAATTCCATTTTGAGATTCTGCTTCCTAGTGCCCCAGTACCTAAATATGTATCAGTCCCTATCCCAGAAGGAGGCAGCAAGCTCAAAACAGGATAATCTGAGGATGCTTTATGTACCAAGAGGCTAAATATAAAGTTTTGGACGTGCTGCATTGGAACTACAACTGATAGTGCAAGAACTCAGACTAGAGGAGTAGAGATGTCATCATTCTTTGGTCCAATCAAGATAGAGTCATTCAGGCAGACCACAATGAGAGGTAGAGCAAAGCATAGACAGCACAACCAGCCCAAAGTAACCTTATAGAGAGAGAACCAGGCCTGAAATATTCTCACTCAGCCTCTTTTCATCTGATCTCATGCTGGGAATCCTCATTGGATGAATGCAACAAGATTCCAGAAAGCAAATACCTCTTTGACATAATCCATGCAGTTCAGCCTCCTATCACAGAAAACAGGAAAAGAAGAGAGGATTCCCATTAACAAAAAACAGTTATTAAGCCCTCTACCCTGTTCGCCCCAAGGCTGTTGAAGAGGAAAAGAAAGGGAGACTTTTGAGTATTTCCCCTCGCCAGGAGGTTCTTAAAATGTTACCTACTCCTGTGTCAGATATTAAGGCTGCAGGTTAGCTGCATCAGATCCGGTTTCTGGAATGAGTCATTTAAATTCCCTCAATTTTATGCAAATGTAGAGCAATAAGGCTGCTATTCTACTCAGACTAAGTATAAAAGAATCTTTGACTTAATGCTAATGCCTCTCATGATACTATAGGTATTCAAACCTGGTGAAGAAGGAGCCTGGATATCAGTAAGGACTGAATATTTCTGGGAGAGAGAAAATTGATCACTTTCTTACCCACATCTCTTCAAGATTTTGTGTTATGAAAATCTCTCAGGATAAACCTGGTTTAGCCCAGCTGAAACTTAGAAGTAGGAAAAGTCAGTGAAGTCTCTGAAATAAAAGTACAGTAAGCCCCCTACATACAAACGAGTTCCATTCCAAGAGTGCATTCATTAAGTCCAATTTGTTCAAAAGTCCAAGTTAGCCTAGGTACCCAACTAACACAATTGGCTATATATTGATAGTACTGTACTGTAATAGGTTTATAATACTTTTCACACAAATAATACATAAAAAATAAACACAAAAAATAAAGAAGACATTTTTAATCTTACAGTATAGTACCTTGAAAAGTAGAGTAGTACAGTACAACAGCTGGCATACAGGGGCTGGCATTGAGTGAACAGGCAAGAAGAGTTACTGACTGAAGGAGGGAGAGGAGGTGGGAGATGGTAGAGCTGAAGGATCATCAACAATAGGAGACATAAGGCAAGGTGCAATTTCACTCACACCTTAGTTGATTTGACATGACACGTTCGCATCTTTGAAAGTTCACAACTTGAAGGTTCGTATGTAGGGGACTTACTGTACATTGGAGGAGTTTAGGCTTGGCCCAACACAAGGATCCAAAGTTTTGTGGACAGTGTTGATTAACATATAATTATTTTGATCAGTAACCCATTTAAGAGCATATACATATTGAAAATAAAAGTCTTAATTCTCCCTGTTGAAAATAAGAAAAAAGACTTTTCCTTTTCTCTTTTCCTAGAGCATTTACTTTAGAAAACTTTTAAGTTGTGTCTTTGAAATATATATAAATATTTTAAAAGCTAAATAAACCTTGCCAGAAAGAGAAAAACAAATATCGTATATATGCATATATGTGGAATCCAGAAAGATGGTACAGATGAACTGGTTTGTAAGGCAGAAATAGATACACAGATGTAGAGAACAAATGTATGGACACCTAGTGGGGAAAGCGGTGGCGGGGGGTTGGTGGTGGTGGTGGGATGAATTGGGAGATTGGGATTGACATATATATGCTAATATGTATAAAATAGATAACTAATAAGAACCTGCTGTGTAAATAAATAAATAAATAAATAAAATTCAAAAACAAAACAAACAAACAAAATAAATAAATAAACCTTGCCAGCTGTAAGACCTAGGAATACCTTTCTTAAGGACTTGGGAGTCGTCTCTTTGAAAGGTATTTATTGAGGAAGATAATGCAGCCTCTGTCTTCCAATTTCTATGGGAGGAGGGCAGGAACCCAACTTCAAAGAGCCACTTGCTCCAAAACTACCTCCTGTCATAAAAACACGGGATGTTTAATTTTCCTTTGGATAAAGCCAGTTAGCTAACACATATGGTCACTCCAGTTATCACGTAAATGTAGGATAAACTAATCATGAAGAATAGTTCTGTTAAATCCTCTTACTTTGGGCTAATTAGTGTTTTTCTTGAGAACATGTATGTGATGAGCTGCATCTGCTTGGCCCTATAAAGGGTGGTGGTCTCAGGGGGCCATGGGGTGCGGCAGCTTGAAGCAGGATCTTAGTTCCCTGACCGGGAATGGAACCTGGGCCATGGAAGTGAGCATGCCAAATCCTAACCACTAGACTACAAGGGCCAGTGAGCTTGATGCAGGACCTCAATCCTTGTCTTCTTTGAAGAAAAAATTCAGCAAAGAGACAGAAAGTAGTGAAGCAGGTAAATTGTTTTTAGAAGAAAAATAAGTGCAGAAAGACACAGGCAGGCTCAGAAAGAGAGTTGCACACTTTTGGGGTGGCTTAAATTGTTTATATAGGGACAATTTTCTGGGTTCCCTCTGCCCAATCATCTTGCTTCATCTTACTGCATGCCCATATTTGGTCTGACTCACAGACCTCCCCAATGTGCCCATGCATCTTTTAGCCAAGATGGATTCCAGCATGAAGGTCTCTGGGAGGTTGGCAGGACATATTATGGGCTGGAGTCCCCTCCCTTTTTTGACCCCTGAGGAGCCTTTTTGTGCATGTTTAGTTGGGAAGGTCTCCTTGACCTCAAGAGTGAAAAATGTGATCATCTTGATAGGGTTAGAGTAGGATAATCAAATAGTTAGCTCGGAAATCCCACTGGGGGATTATAGATAGAGAGGGAACTTTAGGGGACGTTGGGAGACCACAGTAAGTTAATGATCATTCAAGAAAGTAATGGAAAAATCCTGAAACAATGTGGGCTTGCTTGACTCATAAAGCAAAGCAAGTCACTTAGCATCAAAGCCAGATTGGCTTGCTTAACAACAAAACCATGCAACAGAAGCATGAGACATGCCCCCAAACAATAAAACAATAGTGGAAAATAAGGCCTACAACCTTCCCAGTGATGTCAACAAGGTAATGACCCCTAGGACATGCTGTCTGCACACACAAAAAAACAATTTATGGAAAGGTGATGTTTCAAAGTGAAAGGCCTTCATTGTACTGAGACCTGAAATAATTTTTCCATAGTGCCATGATGGTCCCGGATGCACCATATAGGGTCAAAAACTCCCCCGCCCAACATGTAGGAGAAGTTAATGATGGAAGACTCAAAGAATGAAAAAGAAGGTGGTCTTCTCCCCCTCCCCTCTCTTCCTTTGATTATAAAAATGTAACCCACTAAGTACTTGGGGCAGCGCAACACTCACCTGCCCACTTGTAAGCCTCACAAGCATCCTATTCTAATAAACCATTTCTTATCTATCAATCACTGCCTCTCACTGAATTCTTTCTGCACTGAGACATAAAGGACCGGAGCTCCTCAGAGCCCCCGAAATGCCACCTAGTGGTTTCAGTCTTATCTTTTTACTCAAGCAGAGTTCAGCTCCTCTTTGCTCCTGTCTTTATCTTTAACTTGAAGTGCCAGCAGAAGACAAGAACCAGCTGCTCAGCCTGGGGCTCATCTACCTCCTACCTCAGTGAGATTGCTTTCAGTCTTTGCAATCTCATAGCAGATTGCCTGTGATGCATATTGCATTCTGATTTAATGCTTATTCAATAATAAAACTGTTTTCTTCCTCTTCTACCTTTATGGAAAGGTGTTATAGGTTGGGAGATTTTGTTTTTAATTATGTTTCCACCACACTTGTTACCTAATAAATCGGGTCTCACTGCCCGCCACTTACAAAATCCATACTCACAGATGTCAGTAGAAAGAAAAGTTACCTTTAGTCAGAATGCTGGAAATCTGGGGAGATGATGGACTCAGACCCCCAAAAACCACCTCCAAAGATTCTGCTCAGCCATGAAAGTTTTAAAGGGAAACAGAGAAGTAATCTCAGTTAATCATTGAGATAGGGGGTCAGAGTCGTCACTATCCCCCCACTGTGTGCAGGCTTGTGCGCAGGCTCGTCCACTCCTCGTGATCTTCCTCTATATATTATCTTGGTCACACAGTTTGGTCACACAGTTTGTTCGGGAGATTACTAAAGGGAAGCTAGGGAAGAGATCTGGTCATCTGTTAATTCCTTATTCTTCATTTCTATTTCTTTGATCTATGAAAAGAACTGACAAGTTGGACAAGGTATTGTGTGATTAAAAGGTTTAAAAGGTGTGATTGGGCCGGAGGTGAGCAGAGCATGGGGGTGCCTTCTTTAAAAGTTGGTTGCAATATAGCTTTGCTAAAATGACAAGAAAAGGGGCTTCCTGCTGAGGGTGGTTTCCTGTAAAGAGCTGCTTGCAACTCCTCACTTGTCAGAACAGCATTCCATTTCTATGGGATTAGAAAGATCTATCTTCTGTAACTTCTTCATGATGACATAGGTGCCGTATTCTCAGAGTTGAAGATGTAGACGTGAGTCTGTAGCATCTCTTTGCTGACAGTTGTGGTTGCCCATTTACATACACGGGCAGAGCAAGCTACAATTATTTTGCTACCCACAAAGATATAGATTATTATGAGCAATAATGTTAATCCCATTCTCTTGAGACCAGTTTTTGAGATTGTGCTAGCCATAGATTCAGTACTGCTCAAGTTGGAGAAACTTATGTCATGGCTACAGTCTGGTCATCATGCAGTTAGCTTTTTTTCCTCTGTTGGCAGTTATAGTATCTGTAAAACAACTCAGGAATGTGCATCAGACACTGAGCCTGTGACTTGATTGTCCTAATCGTTAACTGCTCGGTTCCACACTGTGGTTGTTCTTTGGAGAATAAGTGCTGACAATAATGGTGTAAACTTTGAAACTTTCAAATCTAAAGAGGGAAGCACCTTTAGCCAAACTTAGCAATTTATTTTTGTGAAGAACTGCTGTGCCTGTACAGCAATCTAAACATAAGATGCTCATCACATCTCTTTCTCTAGGTACAGGTACAGAATTTAACAGTGACAGCATGGTGGTGGTAAATAAACAGACTACGGAATGCTCTGGAAGTAATTATCTCTGGCTTTGGGGCATTAAAAAAAAAATGAATTCTGTCAGGCTGGACAAGCCAATTCTTGGGCAATTATAGACTGGGAGGTTTCAAGACAGACACTTGACTGTTTCTTGAAAATAGGTGGTTGCTCCAGTGAGTAATTGATAATTGAGAAAATGAAAGAAATATGGATTTATTTTGTGCCCAGAGTTATAAAATGATACATACTGGCTAAAACTAAAAACTGAGTTTTTTTCATCTTTGGGGCTTTGCTTCTGTTTTTTCTCAACCCGGAATCAGCTTATATCTCCAGCCTTTCATTTATACATTGACATTCTCTTATTTATGTCAGTTTAAAATAACTGCAACCCTATGAAGCTTTCTTTGGTTGCACACTTGGATGTGATCTTTCTACAAGACCTAATCATATGGTATAAAAATTATCTACATGCTGTTTTTCATAGTCAAATAAAGTTAGTCTTATTTAACTTGTTGTAGCGTGGGAGAAGGTCCTCTTAGAGGAGCCTTGATAGTGTCATGAAAAGGGTTTGGGTTTGTGCTGGCTGATTCTGAGCAGGGAATAGGGAAGCAAGAGCCAGTTCCAGGTTGGACAACGTAAGAAGGGGGAGCAATTTGTGATGGTTTATCTTAGTGCTTATTCAGAAGGCAAAGGGATTAAAGTGGAGTTAGAGTTGTTAGTCAGAAGAGGGGCATATTTAATCATTTCTGTGGCATCTGGAGAGCCTTGTCTATACTCTGTTCTGAGCCTTGCTTGTGTTCTGTTGGGAATATCGGCCTGGTATTCAACGAGGCTTATTTTCACTTTCTTTGGTTGTCAACAGCACCTATTTCACCTCCGTAATTATAAACCTCATTTTTGAAATATGGTACTAAAGGTCTTAGAAAGGAAATGAATTCAAGGTCCCACAAGTAATTAGCAATGTTAGTACAGACTCTGTAGTTCTGGATCCTAACCGTGTGTCCCTTCAGTATGAAATTCTACATTCATATGTTTCTGTGGGTTTGTTTTACACTTACCTGCTAAGCCAACTGATCTCTGTTTTGACATGGTGCAATTTTCCAGATATTTTCAAAACTCAAGGCTCTGTAAATAAATGTTTTTAATGTATGAAAATCATCCTAACTGTTTGGGTAAAAATCTTAACCTTTCTTTGTCATAATTATTCAGGTATTCTACAAGTATAGCGTAGGAAGGATTCACTACAGCTGAGATATAATATAGTCATTTCAACTCTCTAATACCTACCGTAGAAAAAAAGATACATGTTCTATTTTTCTACTAGGTATCTCCAACATCTTGATCAGTGTAATGGTTCTGGGAGGTTGACAACTTGATTAATCTGAGCAGTCTCTGACCATAAACACACTCAAACTCTTTTTACTCTAAAGGATTTTCTGTCTCCTTTGTAGATAAGATCAATCAAAATCAGGATAAATTAAGTAACTTTATAGTGGAAGAGCCATATCTTGGTACTGAGTAAAGCTCTGTCTTTTCTGGCTCATCTTAGCTTTTCTCAGAGAATAAAAGCTAATAAAATACCCTTTAAAATACCTAAGAATTAGATCTATATTCTGTTATTTTATATAGTTTTCAAAAAATATCTGGAATATGGGCTTCCCTGGTGGTGCAGTGGTTAAGAATACACCTGCCAAGGCAGGGGACACGGGCTCAAGCCCTGGTCTGGGAAGATCCCACATGCTGCAGAGCAACTAAGCCCGTGCGCCACAACTACTGAGCCTGTGCTCTAGAGCCCACGAGCTACAACTACTGAGCCCATGCGCCACAACTACCGAAGCCTGCACACCTAGAGTCTAGGCTCCACAACAAGAGAAGCCACCGCAGTAAGAAGCCCGCACACCGCAACGAAGAGTAACCCCCGCTCGCCGCAGCTAAAGATAGACTGCGCACAGCAACAAAAACCCAACGCAGCCAAAAATAAATAAATAAACAAATTTATTTTTCAAAAATCTGGAATAATTCCCGGTCCGTTTCTTATTAATACTTATATGTCAGAGACTAGCACAATAAATATTATATACATAATGTAAAAAACAATGATTAACTTAATTTTTCCCTTCAAAGCATTTGTTTTATCTTTTTGGTTCTTCTCTATCTCTTAACCACTACATCCAATAAACGATATACTGCTGATGGCCTATCCCAGATATGTTCTAGAAACCATCATTTTCCTGAACATGTCTCCTTCAGGCATATTCTTCTTACTGATTTAGTCTCTCAGCTTTCTCTTTGCCACGACTCCACATCAATCCACCCTTCTTGTTCCTTCTAAAGAAATGCATTCTCTACATTAAAAAAATATCCGTATCATTCTACTCCCTTCAGTTTAAAGTCTAGAATTACTTAGGCTCCATAACAGAAAGTGTTATGACCTCAAAGACTTCATCCCCACCTCATATTCAGCCTCTTTTCTTTTTGCACTTCACGTTCTAAAGGTACAAAACTGCTCCAGAGTTTCCTGACCACACTATACCATTTCACACCTCTCTATTTATGCCTTTACCTGGAGACCTTTTATTTTTTTATTTTTTCCACTTTTTATCAGCCAACTTCTCATCTTTGAAGAGTTCAGTCTGGTATTATTCCTTCAGATGCACAGTCCATAAATGCATCTGGAGGTGGCTCTTTTCCTACTGCTATAAATGCATGCATAATATTGCCCTGGTATGTTTTGTTGACATATCTATTTCTATGCTACATGCCACATAGCATGTCTGATTTATTTATTTATTTATGTGATCTCTAGGTAGAAGGACGGTACCTAAAAGAAAAGAGGCACTCAGCTATTTATTAACTTTACTGAAGTCAGCATTCTCATAGCATACTTTGCATGGATCTTATTGTGTACTTATCCTTTTCACTGTTATTAATATATTTAAATGTATATGGTTCATAATAGAATTTAGTCCTTTCAGGGACAATTTTCCCAGCACAAAACACACATAGCATGTACTTAATGAATATATGTTACATGAACTAATGAGGAAAAGATTCACAATGCTAGAATTATTGAAACAATGTGTAATTATATACATGAAGGCTAAATGAACTATTTTAGAAATATGGAGTGAGGAAAGAGACTGTACTTGGAACTAGTGAAGTAATTTTCATGGAGAGAATCAGAATAGAGGCACATTCTTGTTTGTTTTTTATATAGTTTTGTTTATAGTTTTTCTATTTCATTCCTTGCTTGTTTTTTTCCTTTTGTTTTGTATCAAAAAGGAATTTAGTTCCTGTGGATCTCAGTTTATTCACCAGTTGAATTAAAGAACAGAAATAGATTTTGTCTGAAGTCCCTTGATGCTCAAACCTTTTCTATGTCTTACCTCCATCTCACCTTACCAGTATTAACCTTGTTAACTCCCAAGAGGTTCATTTTTTTATGGGATAAAGAAGAAGAAATAAATAAAACTGTACCAAAAAAGTTTGAAAAAAATAGAGAAAAAAGAGACAAGTATTTGTGTAGGTCTATTTACAATTATTGCATTTAATGATTAGAATCTGCACATTTAACTTGACAATAAAATCCTCAGTAATAGAGTTCAAGCACTTCTTTCACTTAAACTGCCAACTGGGATATCTCTTTTGAACTAATGATTATAAATTATTCTGGTGAACGTTTTTCCTGCCCAAAATAAACTACCCCAGATTTGCATCCAACTGAAAGACACATATTTTGCCCCCAAATCTTGACATGGGTGCTGCAGTAAATATGGTCATTAGCTTTAGCTGCCTTGGCATTATCACATAGTCAAAAATATGGAAAAGATTTTTTTAAATGGCATAATCTTTCAAACATCTTCAGTTTGTTTTACCTAGTTCTTTCAGAGTTCTGCACATAAAGGTAGATCTTATTCACCCACACATCTGTAGTATTACTTAAGGGTATGGAACAAAGTTTTGCCAGACCGAGTGTATTAACGATGCCGAGGACTGTCACTCAGTCATCAGCTGTGTGACCTGGTTACAGTGTCCTCTCAGGTTCTGTTTTACTTGGCATGAGAAAGAAAGCAGATGCTTTTCATATTATTTATTTAATTGCCAACACCCATGGCCCCTCAATATAGAAGAGAAAATGGAAGTAAAGCATCTTACCAGCATTTTAGGATGGCCAAATGGGAGGGGAATAGGAACTTGTCTCAAAAGCTCACAGCTCCTCCTGAGATGTCTGATTATATTTTCCCTCCAGCCAGGGTAGAGACAGCATTTCAGACAGGTGGTCTCAGAACTGGTAGCTACAAGCTTAACTGAAGACCATGGACTCTGTCATTCCAAGCAGAACTGTACTTCAGTCCTTTTTTTGGTTATATACTCAACTAGGTTAACTTTTTCATGCCAACCCAATTAATCACTTATATTTTTTCAAATTTGAAGTCAGCACCAATATTGATTTAACACAAGGAATTGTACTAAATTTGTTAATAATCTTGGTGACTATATAATATGGACTGATAATAGGTAAAGGAAATCAGGCTCTAAAGAGCCCCATCCTCACCGCACCCCAGAATTTTCTGTTTGCACTAAGAAGGACATAGTATATTATCAACAAAACTATGTAGATACCATGGAGACCCCTGAGCCCTTCTCATTAGAAAGAGACTTTAGCCCCCAACCCATACAATATTGGAAATAAAAGGGTACATTTTGGAGAATGAGTGATGGAAATCCCAGCGTTGGATCCAGAAAAATAAAAATGAAAATGAAAATGTATAATATTTAACACAAATGAATTTGGTTTTGACTTTAAAAAAATATTTATCTTAGCTGTGGTGTCACTTTTTTTAAATTTAAACACCAGGTCTATGAATATTATATGCTGTGACTGAAGCTCACACAGATTGGAAGGACTGGTATAAGGTAAATGGATACAGTGGTAGAGAGACCTTGATATTTTTTATTCACATACCTTCTTTCAAGTTGAATGATGGCTCTGTTTACTTTTAGGCTAATTATCTGAACTTTCTGAGCCTCTCTTTCCTTATCAGCAATGTAATGATTATAATAACAATCTTACTGGGAAATTGTGAGGATTGAATAAAATTGAATGTAGATTGTGGAATGTACAGTGCTCACAAATTGTTTTCTTGGTCCAATAGATAAAATACGTTCTGTAGTCACTGGTGAGTTGCTTGAAAGACAGTGAGGAGTGTATGGGAAAGCCACACATTTTTTAAAAGAAATTCATGAATCTCATTCTTACATAGCTAGTTTTCATTGCTTAATTACTTTACCACAGAATTCTTCCTCTACCCTGGCTCAAAAATATGTAAAAAGATTTTGAGTCATTTGGCAAGAAAAGATTAAAGTATTAGGGTAAAAACATATGCTCTACCCCTTAAAGAGTAATTCAAGGGGCGTTGAACAATAAATATGCTTACGTATCTTGTTTAAAAAGAACTGGATTGTTTTTCTTGCTTATAAACATATTGCTTCCATTGATACCTATTGATTTAAGGCATTCTGTTTATTCTTGAAATATTCAAATATAGCTAATAGACTGATTTTTTTTTTAATAAATTTATTTATTTATTTATTTATTTTTGGCTGCGTTGAGTCTTTGTTGCTGAGCGTGGGCTTTCTCTAGTTGTGGCGAGCGGGGGCTACTCTTTGTTGCGGTGCGTGGGCTTCTCACTGCGGTGGCTTCTCGTTGCAGAGCATGGGCTCTAGGTGCGAGGGCTTCAGTAGTTGTGGCACGCAGGCTCAGTAGTTGTGGCTCGCAGGCTGTAGAGTGCTGGCTCAGTAGTTGTGGCACGTGGGGTTAGTTGCTCTGCAGCATGTGGGATCTTCCCGGACCAGGGCTCAAACCCGCGTCCCCTGCATTCGCAGGCGGATTCTTAACCACTGCGCCACCAGGGAAGTCCCTAGGCTTTGATTTTTGATGCCAAAATTCTTCCATGTATAAATATTAACATACTCTTAAGGTGAAAACTGAAAATTACTTACAATAAAGATATAAAATAATATCTATATATTAATATTATATAACATAGAATTCATATTAAATTTTATCATATTAATGCTCATAATTACCACATGCACACTTAAGAAATGTTTATAATATTACAAACATTTTGTGGATCAATAAAATACAAATGAACTTGGTGACATCTACATGGAAATACTTTCTATGAAAATAATTAGAAGCACTGATTTTAATCTGCTCTTTGTAGGAGAGCTTTCTCTTTTCTTTCTTCTTTTTAAATCCACGTAGTATTAAAATCTGCTTAGTTACCAATCAGAAACTATATCAATATGTTATTAAGACCATATATAGAATCATATCAATTATATTTTGAAAACCATCACATTTTTGTTAAATTCAGAGACAGCATTGTGTGGCATGGTAGTAGAGCAGACAGTTACAAACTTAGACGAGTAACACTTCCTAAACTTTTACTTCAAATACTCCTCACTACCTTATTTACTTTCACATTTTACTGATTACTTCCATCTTTCTGAAAAATCTATTAAATTCATATTATTATTTGAGAAGTGACCTTTGTAATAAAATTCTTATAATGAGAAATGTATTTTTATTGTGATTAGTGAGCTTTATCCATTATACTTCAAGTATTATATATCCAAAATACAGGTTATAAAATTATTAATGTGACTTTATACTATTAGGTATTGAATGTTACTAAGGTGATAACAATAGGCTTATGAAGGGATAGACAATAGTTTATCTACTTTTTTATAAGTTCAGATAGGGAGAATTTCTTGATCCACTCTTTAATAAGTATTATAAATTAAACAATCACTGAAAAGGAAAAGAAAAATGCAATTCAAAATGAGACATATGGTTTACCTAATAAAAAATATAAAAGTAGAGTTTAAGATACTCATCATTATTTGCTTAATGTATTTCAAAAGACCCCTCTAAATGGTTATTAAAGTGTATAGTAATAGGTGAGCCAAAGCAGTATATTGCAGATTTTTTTATTGTAAATGTTCTTAAACATCAACTGATAATATTGTTTTTGCATTTTTTCCATTCTATGAAAAGAACTTTAATCTGAATATTCTGCATACTGCAATCAGTATCTTTAAATAATTTAGGATTTCAAGAATATATAAAATAAAAGAAACCAGCCCCAAAATAATCCAGACTGAGAAGTGACGTTCAAACACTATCTTGTATATTTTTCAAATGGCTATCTTCATGTAACCCAACACTTGTGTTCTGATTATCTAATTTTTCTTAACAAATTAGCCTAATATTTAGTGTCTTAAAGCATTTTATTACATCTCATGGTTTTTGTTTGGTCTTGTTTTTGGTTTTGTTTTGTTTTGTTTGATCAGAAATTTGGGCAGGTGTCACTTGGCCATTCTCTCACTCCATGTGGCATCCACTGAAGTCACTTACTGGTATTCAGGGCTGATGGACTAGCAATAGAAGGTCCAAATTGGCTCTGTTCACATCTTGAGTGCCTTGGTAGGGCCAGCTGGAAGGCTAAACTCACCTTGGATTATTGTTTGGAGTGGCTACACATGACCTCTTCATCAAGATGGTCTCAGGGTAGCTGGGCTTCTTACACAGCAGCTTTTTAACTTTGAGTTAGTGTTCTAAGTGACAATAAAAGAAGGTTGCCACATTCTTAAGACCTAGTCCATGAAATTGACAGTGTCACATCTATAGTGTTTTATTTTATTTGTAAATCAATGATGGAACCAACCAAATTCATGAAGAGAAAAATTAAACTCTATCTCTCAATGGGAGAAGTAGCAAAAATATTGTGGCCATTTTAATATACTAGAGTCTTCTCACTGGTTATATATTATTTATATCCCTCCCACACACAAAAGAAACTCAGTTACCTCCAAGGACCCCCAGAGCCTCATTTCATTACATCATTGGTTTGAAGTTCAGGATCTTGTCCTCTAAATCAGTTCTAGGTACAGATGAACCTCCTCAGTTTCAATCCTATAAGTACCCTTCAACTTGGTCAATTTATTATAATAAATCAAAAAGTAAATTTTAATTTTGAAGCTTTTAACTTGTTATACTGAGAAAGTATAGCATATATACTTTCTCTTAAGTCACAAATTCAATACAGCATTGGCACAAATTCTAGGATGGTGTTATCTGTAACATTTCTGGGTGTGTGCTAGATCCCTTCTATGTGTTTTCGTAGGTTCACTTCCTTGAATACAGTTTCTCTTGAACTGAGACCTACAAACTACAGATCGTCTCCCCCCTCAGCCCTGATACATATAATACACAATGATGAGTCATGCATAGAGTAACTATAATAGAGATTTCCATTTAAAGAAAGAAAAAAACACATAGAATCGTTAATGGTTCATAGTAATTTTGCAATCTACTGGCACATGTTGCCAGTTTCTTGAATAGGATCAAGTTCTACAGCCTGGAAAATACTCTTTGTGGGTCTTTACTTCACTCTTCGGGCTCTTGATTCTACCCTCTGACTTGGGTTTAAAGCTGAGTAGCTTTCTCAGCCGGCATCCTATTTATAGAAATTTGAAGATACAAAAGCCCCTTTCTAAACTTTTTATAATACATTATACTGTCTCTGTCGTTTTCATGCAAAGTGGTAAAATTTACTTAAACACTTCGTGGCATTTCTGTGAACTGAAATAATTCATTAGACACAAATCACACTAATATTTCATCTCAGTCTAGACAATTCTATTTCTTTGTGCTGAGAGTCAGTTTACAATGCGAACAACACACTTAAGATTCTTAGAGGCCCATTTAGGCCTGCCCTTAAATCTGTTTGAAATCTCAGTAAAGTTTCTTCAGTTCTCAGTGTTAAGATCTTAACCTTCAGTATAAGTTTTAGGAAGTATTCTGGATTTCACCTCCACCTTGAAGACATTTTTTTTACTTGAGGAGCTTTTTGAAGGAGAAACTGGTTATAAGAAATGGTTTTAATTAGATTGCAATAATCACTGGCTCCTTTATATTTTTTCTAAAATCTGCTTGAAACTGAATCTTTACTTTTGGGGCACATCTTACTGTGACCATACCTCTGATAACTATTTAGCATTTTCAACATGGAAATCTCAGCCCAGTCCAACAGGCCGTTAGGTATATTTTCTTTTACGTGTGATTACAGACAACTGTGTTACCAAGCATCCTGCCCATTTCTCTAGCCTCCAATAACAATTTCCTCACTGTCTTTTCAACTCTCCTCAAGAATTTCCTGAGGCCTTGCAGCTTTTACAACAAGGGTCTTCTAGGCTCTTCTAGCTTCTGCTTGCCATGTAGTCCCAAAGCCAGGGATTTATAGTTTAGTTTTAGTTAAAACAGCATTACATTTCCAGGTAAAATATGTTATATTAGTTATCTATTAGTGAGTCAGAAATTATTCTAAAATAAAGACTTAAAACAATAGTCATTTTATTATATCTCAAAAATGTGCTTGTTAAAAATTCAAATTGGGCAAGTTTTTGGCTCTAGCAGCATTGACTGACATCACTCTGCTGTTAATCCGGCAGATAGACGGGTTTGGAGACATCTGTAGGGCTTTGCTCCTACATTTGGTACCTTAGTGGGGATGCCTGGAGACTCAGCCATCTGTAATAAGTGAAATCTTAAACAATGTTGGTACTAGCATTTGAATTTTGGATATCACTCCATCATAGAACTGCCATAACGTATTTTAACTGTATCTTGCTTGTATCCCTCTTAGATTGTAAACTTTGTGAAACTGGGCCTATATATATTTAGTTAAAAAACATGTCCCCAGAAACTGGTGGAGTGTTAGGTCCAAGTAATTATGAGTGAATGAATAAGTGGATAAATGACTTTGACTTAAACTGAAATGAATTATAATAATTATTTTTTTATAATTGTTTGCAATATTTACATCACTAATTTGTTTTTTAAAGACGTACCTGGATTTTGGAGGAAATATCCATATTTTAAAGATTCACAAATGAAAAATGCAGTTTTTTTCCTAAGAATAAAATGAGAAAAGAGAATTTGTAAGAAGCACTCAGTGTAGAGGATGCAAACTTTACCTCTATCCATTGTAGGTTTGCAGCTGGGAGCTTTTAACAAAAAGACAGATAAACAAGAGGAAAACAAATAATTTTTTAATACATGGAGTATGCATCACATGAAAGAAACTTAAAAAGAAGATTAACTCAAAGTGATGGCTTAGAACTCTGGCTTTTACAGCATCTTCTACGAAAAATAATATATCTATAGAATAATGGCAGAACAAAGGAAAGCAGTTTTAGGCTTCTAAGCGTGGCAAAGTATGGGAAGGTAAATATATGGGAGGAAACTAAGAGTAAGGTTTTTAATGTAAATGGGATAAGTGCCTGTCTCCAGTAAAAGGAGAATTTATATCTTGCCTTTAGGCAGAAGAAGAAGAAAATAGAGCTTTTCCTGCCTTTGTTGCTTCTTAGTTACCTTCAGCTGAAAACAATTGTTATGTCAAAGTGGAATATTTTGGGGTGGCATACTCTACTATGCTTCATTCATTTTTAAACTACATTTGACCCTTGAACAACACAGGTTTGAACTGCACAGATCCAGTTACACATGAATAATTTTCAATAAATATAGTACTTGTATCTTCATTTTACAGATCTTTAAAGTAACTAAGTATGGGAGAAAGTTTTTGTTCAATTAGAGATCACAGTGTGTGGAGTAATAGAACTGGGGTTTGAGTCTTGATGCTATGTAAACTGTTTCAGTGTCCTGCCCTTGGGTGAGTCATTTGTCAGTTCCTTTGGGTTTGAAGCAGAGATAGCAGTTTGAGGATTTTCATTTGAAAGAGGGGATCAACATTGCTAACCCCCCCATTGTTCAAGGGTCTACTGTAGTCTTAATAGCTCTTACGCAAGTAACATCTTTTTAAAACAGGTCTTATCCAAGGAAACAAATGAATCTCTGCCTTGTCTGCTCCAGGCTCATCACCATTTGGAAGGAAGCTGGGATTCTTGTTCTGAAGCTTTGCTTTCAAAGCAAGCCCTGGTATTTTTTACTTAGATTATATGTTATATATTTGTATGGCTTTTGGCAGAAACTAGCAGAGATTATGGAAGGGAATGCTAAATAAAAATAGAAAACAAAATATAAAACTGGTACTACACTGCTTGTTTGAACTCTAGGGTACCTAAACTACAAGCAATGGCAGGTTTATGCCATTAAGTGGGTATAATATGCATCTTGTGGTTAGAAGTTCTGCATTTGTATATGGCTGGAAGCACGGTTAGGCAAATAATTCAAGTCTCAGTCCTTTTCTTGATAACACATGAATTGAGTTGGAATATGCATAAAAGTTCTCCCCCAGTCATAGACCCTGCTGTGCCCTTCTCTCTTACAACGACAGAAGGAAGTCTAAAGCTAAAAGGGAGTGCAGTTGGATTTTATAAATGATAATTAGCATCGTCTGTACAGTGCAAGTTATGTATTTTGGAGTTCAAAGGCTACTATGATCTAATAATATGGAGGGCAAAATTAAGCCCTGTTTAAAAAGGAGTTAGGTATGCAAATTGGAATGCTGCCAGGAGCTTGAACAGATGTTTGAAAATTTAGCTGAGTGTGTTTATTCATTCTAAATATGTTTACTTAATGTATTGTATGCCATTTTCTCAAGCACATTTGCATGGAAATGTATGTATGGTCCTGATTCTGCCATCTTTAATCATGCAAAACTACCACTGGCTTCTGGTGGAATTATGCACATGTCAGTTGTGGCAAAATCGGGCCCATGGAGAAAGTCTTGCAATCAGTGGAGCAAACGCACCTATTACCACCGCGTGTTCAGTTACACAGCAGCGCCTGCAGGCAAAGATTAGCAAGGACTTCATAGGTCTGGAAAGGAGATTTACAGATAGTGCTCTGAATTACTCAAAGAAATGTATTAATTAATACACACTTGAGTTGTTTCAGGTAATTAATGCTATGCTATTTTTTTCTAAATCTATTTCTAATGTTAAATTTTTCTCTCACTTTCCTTTTACGTACACCCCACACACATCCTTCTCATACATCTCTGTTAATGACTTGAGTAGTAGAAGAAACACTGATTAACCGTCAAAATACTTAGATGGTTATCTCCCACATATTATGTATAGAGTGATTATAGCAAAGAAATGAAGGAACTGCTTTATTTAGTTATTTCTTCCTCATATTTCAACAGACTCTTAGTTTGGTAAATTGAAAGTTTCTACATCTCCATATACATTATTTTGAAGGCTGGGTAGTAGCCTTCAATAATGATTTTAAGTACTTGTAATAGATTTTTTAAAATTTTTTGTCAGATTCATTTGCTCAATAAAAAATATTTAGTACCTTCTATGTACTAGACTTTTTTTTTTAGGTTTCAGGGATACACTGGTGAAGGAAGCAGAAAAAAAAATGTTTGCCTTCATGAAACTTATGATCTTGTTAAAAAGTAAACAAACAGGCATTAAGCAAATTAAGATCAAGCAGTTATTAAAAGAAATTCTATGAAGAAATAGTACAGATGACCTTGAAAAGAATCACCAGGAAGACTTAATTTGGATTGGAGCATCAATGTACTCTTCTTTGAGTTAGTGAACTTTAGGCTGAGACCTGAAGGACGAATATAGATTTAGGCCTATGGAGAATAGGTCCAATCTTCCAGGCAGATAGAATGATACATGTAAATGTTTTGAGCTGAAAAGGTGCTTGGAGAATTTGGGGGACTAAGGAAGCAAATGTGAATTCTGAGTTCACAGGAATGCTTAGAAAGCTGTCTGTGGATTATGAGACAGGAGCCTGATAATGCACATCTTTATGATCCTGTTTTAGAGTCTGAATTTTGCCTGAAGGCAATGGAAACTGACTAAGAAGCTTTTAAGTAGAAAACTGGCACAATTATATTTTCATTTTGAAAGGATATTTGTGGCTACTGTGTTAAAATCAATTTGTGTTTTACAGGAGTAGAAGTAGGAAAACCAGTTTGGTAGATATTGCTATAATGATGATAACTTAAGCCAGTATAGTGAAAAAGGCCATGAAAAGGAGGGAACTGATTTCAGAAAAATATTGAAATAAAAGCGAGCAGAACACAGAGATGTAATGAATGGGCAGGGTAAAGAATTCAGAAGGGTTTACACTATCAGCCAATATACTGGTTTAAACAACTTGGTAAATAAGTAAAGGCCTTATTTAGTGAGAAGAGGCAAACAAGAATGAAGACCTCAAGTTTGACCATGGTTTGAGAAGTCTGTGCTGACATATCCTTGAAAAAGTATCAAAGAGAAACTGGATATGCAGGTTTGGAGAGTAGTAAGGGTGTTTAGTTGGAGTTGTGAGTTTTAGAGTCTTTGGCACATGACTGGCTATGGATTGGCTATAGTAGTGATTGAAAATTAACTGGAAGGAATGGACAGAGAAGAATCATGAACTGTTTTGGACTGAATGGTTGTGTCCCCCTAGAATTCATATATTGAAGCCTTAACTCCAAATGTGATAGTGTTTGGAAATGGTGGCTTTGGGGGTAATCAGGTTTAGATGAGTTCATGAGGGTGGGGTTCTCACGATGGGATTAGTGTCCTTGAAACAATAAACCAGAGAGGTTTATCTCTCTCTCTTCTCCATGTGAAGATATAACAAGAAGATGGACATCCCCAGGAAGAGGCTCTTCATCAGGAGCCTAATAGGCCAGAACCTTGATTTTGAACTTCCCAGCCTCCAGAACTGTGAGAAATAAATATCTGTTGCTTAAGACACCCAGTTCACAGTATTTTGTTATAGCCACCTCAGCTGACTAAGACATGCACTCAGCACAGATTCCTGGGAACTCCAACTCAAAGTGATGTTTTTCTTTTCATAGAACACTTCTAAGACCAATGGAAATCCCATTAGCCTTATATCAAAATTTTATAAAATGCTCCTACTTTTTATTATTATAATATACTGTTGTTAAATTTGTCTTTCACTTAAATTATCACATTACTCTTTAGTATAGTGAAGTTCATTTATTTTCCAAAATACCAATATTCAGTAGTTCTCTTCAGTCTATCTGACAATTATTTTATCATAATGAAGCTTTGGGTGGATATCTGGGACACCATTTTAGCTCTTGCCCTGATTTGTCCTTTTCAGTAAGCATTTCGTGTTGATGTATCTTTTTAGTCACTTTTCTCTCTTTTGTATTTCAGTTGTCTGTATAGATTTTTTTTCCTTTGCCTTCATTTGAAACCTAAGTTCTCAGATTCATTTTTCTTTGAAATTCTTATAACATGCTTTTGGGTACATCTTTTTAGTAACAATCCACATGAGGACATTTCATAAGTAACTTTTTATTAAGACTTATGCTATGCAGCCGCAATACAGAGGAAAAAATGCATTCAAATAAGATAGAAAAAGGAAAAGTTAATCATTTTTAAAGTGTTTGTATGTAGAGGAGTGGATAATATATATGTCTTATCTGGAATTTAAAGCTTTGAAACATAGGACATATATTTTATATTTTTAGGATATTAAAGAAAACATTGAGACTTAATAAAAGAAAAAGATTATTTAGAATAATTAACACACAGAGCTGGAACAATGTCTACCTCTGTCACCATTATCCTTAGGAAATTACATACTCATGCCAGCACAAAAAGAAAAAACATATTTCTAGTTAGTTGGATTTTTTATTGAAGTATAGTTGGTTTACAATATTACATTAGTTTCAGATGTATGGCAAAGTATTCAGTTATAAATATATATTTTTTCATATTCTTCCATTATAGGTTATTACAAGATATTGAATATAGTTCCCTGTGCTATACAGTAAATCCTTGTTGCTTACCTATTTTATGTATAACAATTTGTGTCTGTTAATCCCTTACTCCTAATTTATCCTTCCTCCCCCACCTTCCCCTTCAGTAACCATAAATTTGCTTTCTACATCTGAGAGTCTGTTTCTGTTTTATACATAGATTCATTTGTATTACTTTTTAGACTCCACACATAAGTGATACCATATGATATTTGTCTTTCTCTGACTTCACTTAGTATGATACTCTCTAGTTGTATCCATGTTGCTGCAAATGGCATTATTTCGTTCTCTTTTATGGCTGAGTAGTATTCCATTGTATGTATGTGCCACATCTTCTTTATCCATTCATCTGTCGATGGATATTTAGGTTGTTTACATGTCTTGGCTATTGTGAATAGTGCTACAGTGAACATTGGGGAGCATGTATCTTTTTGAATTAGAGTTTTCTCTGGATATATACCTAGGAGTGGGATTGCAGGATCATATGGTAACTCTATTTTTAGTTTTTTAAGGAACCTCCATACTGTTCTTCCCACCAACGGTGTAGGAGGATTCCCTTTTCTCCTCACCCTTTCCAGCATTATTTATTATTTTTGGATTTTTTGATGATAACCATTTTGACTGGTATGAGGTGATATCTCATTGTACTTTTGATTCGCATTTCTCTAATAGTTAGTGATGTTGAGCATCTTTTCATGTGACTGTTGGCCATCTGTATGATTTCTCTGGAGAAATGTCTACTTAGATCTTCTGCCCATTTATTTATTGGGTTATGTATTTTTTTGATATTGAGTTGTATGAGTTGTTTGCATATTTTGGAAATTAAGCCCTTGTAAGGTGCATCATCTGCAAATATTTTCTCCCATCTTTTTATTTTGTTGATGATTTCCTTTGCTGTGCAAAAGCGTTTAAGTTTGATTAAGTCCCATTTGTTTATTTTTGCTTTTATTTCTTTTGCCTTGGGAGACTGATCTAAGAAAATATAACTACAATTTATGTCCAAGAATGTTTTGCCTACGTTCTCTTCTAGGAGTGTTATGGTGCCATGTCTTATATTCCATACTATGTACAATAAATCATTTAAATGTTTTAGAAAGGAATACTCTGAGATGATCTTTTAGAAAGTTACATTTACCACAATAAAGAAGTTTCCTTATACACCTGGGTTAATTTAGAAGTAAGTGTTGAATTTTATCAAAATGCTTTTCATGCATCATTTGAAATAATCATACAATTTTTCTCACTCTTTGCCCTGAGGTTGTATACTTATGTCCTGACTTCAACCCTGAAAAAAATAAAACACAAAGAAAGGCTTCATTTCTCTCTATTAAAAAAGTCACCTGTTAGATAAGCATAGAACCAAGTCATACACACTGACCTAGCAATTCTAAGACCTTCACCCACATCTCAGTTCCCTTCTCTTAACAATAAGAACTATATTCCTCAGTTTTCTCCCAAATTTTACTTCAGCTCTATTTATTTTATATTTTACTCAAAGACTATTGTGCCTGTGTGTGTGCATGTGTGCGTGTGTGTGTACATATGTAAACATACTGTCATGCTGTATACTGGCCTGTCTTTCTTTCTTCTATAACCCCTATCTCCTTTTATAATGTTTATGGAGAGTAACCATTATGAATTACTTTGATATCTGTGGTAAGAGTGGGAGGCACACAGATTAAACTATTTGGTCCTATACATTTATTCCAAATTGATCTGAATTTTTATAAAGAAATGAAGTATTCAAATATTACTGATCTCTAATTTAAAATATGTAGATGCTAATTTGATTAACTCAAACGCAACTGATTTGAGACCTTAATTACACCTGCACAATCCCTTCAACTCTGTCATATGCTATTGGCTAAAAGCAAGTGACAGGTTCTGTCTACACTTAAATAAGGGGATTACATAAGGTATAGTCACCAGGAATCAGGGACCATGGGGCCATCTTAGAATCTTGACTCCCACATGGGTAAGAATGCTGGGGAGTTGGTGGGGTTACTGCCTGGACCTGCTCATTCCCTGCTTCTCCCCAAGCTTGGCAGTTCTCCCAGGTTAGAATGAGCCATGAAAAATGTGTACCTTTGCCACCAGAAGAGACTACTTGATTTGGAATGGAGCATGGAAAACCCCTTGCCCATAGGCATTGGCAATAAGAGGAGAAATCCCAGTGGGAAAAAAAAAGAAGAAAGCCAGTTGGTCTGTGAACCAATAAGGTTGTAGCTTTGGTTGAGCAAGCAATCATCCAGCAGGCTGGAGAGAAATTTAATAGGTAGTGCCAAGCCATGAGGCTGTGATAAGCTCATTGCATACACCTCTTTGAAAGTTGCATGCACAAGGCTGGAGGACACATTGGTCCACTTTATCTACACATCCCAGGTTGATTGTGAGACTATGAACACATGCAGGGGAACAGCAGAAAGCAGAACTGCACAGAACTGAAGACCACCTGATCCTTGAATATGCTCCCCAGTCCCACTCACATAAGCAGGTTTGGAAGGATTACTGTCTTGGATGTTTCAGCACAAACTCTGACCACAAAGATATGCAGGCACAGGGGAGACTCCAGCAAAACATGAATAAATAATAACAAGAATTTTAAAATATTGAGTAATTGCGCAAGTGCTTATACCCTGATGGGGGGACACGTTTCACTATGTTAGTCCAGGTAAGTTACTAAATAAGCAAGCAACCCACCAACCAACTAAACAGAAATGACAACAACAGTTAAGAAGGAAAAAGAAATCCAGAACCGTGCACATATAGTATTTTACAAAGTAAACTCTTCAAAGAATTTTTAAAATTTATCAACAATGCTATAGAGTTAAACTTAGTGGTGATCTTTTAAGAGATTTATAGGGTGGTGGTATGATACTAGGGAAAGACTAACTGAAATGAAATCGTATCATGAATTTTTCTATTAAATGCAATATATATATATACTAATTTATGTATTAACAGAAAAAGTAAACATTTACATAGAGATTTTAATAAATGTAATAAATAGAACATAAATTGTATCATTTTTAACTTATAGAGTCAAAATTATGAAACATGGGACATTCCATCAATTTAGCCAAAAGTAGGAAGATGAAAAAATGTCATGGTACAATAATGTAAAGAATGGGTCCATATATAAAAGAATGAAATTAGAACACTCCCTAACACCATACACAAAAATAAACTCAAAATGGATTAAAGACCTAAACATTAAGACCGGTCACTATAAAACTCTTAGAGGTAAGTGTCCATCAACAGATGAATGGATAAAGAAGATGTGGCACATATATACAATGTAATATTACTCAGCCATAAAAAGAAAGGAAATTGAGTTATTTGTAGTGAGGTGGATGGACCTAGAGTCTGTCACACAGAGTGAAGTAAGTCAGAAAGAGAAAAACAAATACCGTATGCCAACACATATATATGGAATCTAAAAAAAAAAAAAAAAAAAGTGATGAACCTAAGTGCAAGACAGGAGTAAAGACGCAGACGTAAAGAATGGACTTGAGGACACAGGGAGGGGGAAGGGTAAGCTGGGATGAAGTGAGAGAGTAGCATTGACATATATACACTACCAAATGTAAAATAGATAGCTAGTGGGAAGCAGTTGCATCACATGAGGAGATCAGCTCGGTGCTTTGTGACCACCTAGAGGGGTGGGATAAGGAGGGTGGGAGGAAGATGCAAGAGGGAGGGGATATGGGGATGTATGTATACATATAGCTGATTCATTTTGTTATACAGCAGAAACTAACACAACATTATAAAGCAATTATACTCCAATAAAGATGTTAAAAAAAAAAAAAAAACCTCCTAGAGGAAAACATAGGAAGAACACTTTTTGACTTAAATCACAGCAAGATCTTTTTTGACCTGTCTCCTAGAGTAATGGAAATAAAAACAAAAATAAACAAACGGGACTTAATTAAACTTAAAAGGTTTTGCACAGCAAAGGAAACTATAAACAAAACAAAAAGACAACCCTCAGAATGGGAGAAAATATTTGCAAATGAAGCAACTGACAAAGAATTAATCTCCAAAATATATAAACAGCTCATGTAGCTCAATATCAAAAAAACAAACAACCCAATCAAAAATGGGCAGAAGACTTAAATAGACATTTCTCCAAAGAAGATATACAGATGGCCAAGAGGCACATGAAAAGGTGCTCAACATCACTAATTATTAGAGAAATGCAGATCAAAACTACAATGAGGTATCACCTCACACTGGTTAGAATGGGCATCATCAGAAAATCTACAAACAACAAATGCTGGAGAGGGTGTGGAGAAAAGGGAACCCTTTTGCACTATTGGTGGAAATGTAAATTGATACAGCCACTATGGAGAACAGTATGGAGGTTCCTTAAAAAAACTAAAAATAGAATTACTATATGACCCAGCAATCCCACTACTGGGCATATACCCTGAGAAAACCATAATTCAAAAAGACACATGCACCCCAATGTTCATTGTAGCACTGTTTACAGTAGCTACGTCATGGAAGCAACCTAAATGCCCGACAGAAAAATGGATAAAGAAGACGTGGTACATATATACAATGGAATATTACTCAGCCATAAAAAGGAAAGAAATTGGGTCATTTGTAGAGACCTGGAAGGACCTAGAGACTGTCATACAGAGTGAAGTAAGTCAGAAAGAGAAAAACAAAAACACCATATGATATCATTTATATGTGGAATCTAGAAAAATGCTGCAGATGAACCGGTTTGCAAGGCAGAAATAGAGACACAGATGTAAAGAACAAACGTATGGACCCCAAGGGGGGGAAGCTGGTGGGGGGGGTGGGTGTGGTGGTGGTGGGATGAATTGGGAGATTGGGATTGACATACGTACACTAATACATATAAAATCGATAACTAATAAGAACCTGCTGTATAAAAATAAATAAAATTTTTAAAAAAAGAATGGGTCCATATAAATCAATAATTAAAACAAGAATTGATTAAGTTCCAATACAGAATTTTTATACTTAGTTTAAAAACGAAAAGCATGTGTTTTTTTGAGACAAAAAGTATAAATACAAGGACGGGATACCATATATATATCTCTGTACATACATACAGGTATACTTACAGCAGGTAAGTAATAAAATAGCATGCTAATTAGCATGATTAGCATGATTAAAATGTATGACTATGAGCATTAAATAAACTGAATAATACATAAGATTAATAAAGGCAAATTTCTACTGTTGACTGTTGTCTCCCAAAGGACCACCAATAAAAAAATGTTGATGAGGGTAAAGTTAAGCTTGTCAGACATACTATAATATGGAAGAAAACCTCCTTGACATGGTCCTCAGAGTGTTTCCAAGTGACAAAATTATGGAAAGGTTATTATAGGATTTAAGGGCCTATGTTGGGTGGTTTTAAGGCAGACCTTGCAAGCGAGGGAGTTTCTTGGGATTGGATAGTTTTTATAACATCATCTTTGGACTCAGAGGAATCTTGAAAGTAAAACTTCTTGGAGCAAGAAAGTAGTTTTTTTATCCCTAGACCTCATGCGGTTTAACATAAGGACATAAAACTATGTTTGGTAACAATATTGTTTAATAAAGGAATAGGAGATGCTGACTTCATGACTCACTACCAAAAAGCTAATAGGGATTATTAATTTTTTTATCCAACCGATAAGGATTACACGTTTCATTGAAAACTCAAAAATATCCATTTTAATTTAGTTCAGAAGGAAAATGCCCATACATTTTTTAAAAATACAAAGCACATTATTGGACTATGATATAAAGATAAATAAAAATAAAAATATTTATTTACAAAACATTGAAAACTATAACAAGCAAACCTAGTTATTTTATAACTATTAGTTATAAAATAAATAAGTCACAGGGATATAATGTATAGCACAGGGAATATAGTCAGTATTTTATAATAGCTTTGTATGAGGTCTATAAAAATATTGAATCACTATGTTGTATACCTGAAACTAATATAATATTGTAAGTCAAATATACGTCAATAAATAAATAAATAAATAAATAAATATAGTCTCCCTAAATAAATAGCTCTTTGAGTAAGAGAAAATTTTTTTTAAATATATGTGAAAAAGCAGTAAGAACACTGTAAATGGAAATCTGTGAGCTCTGACAATTTTCCTCCCAAAACATGCATATTTTTAAATTAATATGTTAGAAAAAATTTAGAATATTTTCCTCTTCTATTTTAGTGCTTCTAGAAGAGAGTGGGAAGCTGAATTTCAGAACTTTGGGTTAATATTATTTAAATAATAGTAAAGATTTAAGATAACTACACAGTGTTTTTAAAGGCATAGATTATCTACCTATCTATCTATCTATCTATCCATCAGTGTACATACCTTTTACTGATCTTCATCTCTCTGGCAATGTCAGCATTTTTGCCGTTATAATGTATATAAGTTCAAAACAATGAAATGTATAGAGATTTTATAAAGCATTTTAAAAAGCCCATTGACTTAATGAGACTTGATATACTATTATACTCACAGGATAAGAAATAGCAGTTGTTTACTAAACCTTTCAAAATAAGAAAGAGCATATGGTTAAATCACAATCAATATTAACACATCTATTAAATGCTTATGAACATTGAATCGAGAATGGTGTTTAGTATTATTTTTATTTCAAATAATTAAATAAAGCAATTGTGTCTAATAACAGCAGTATATTATTTTGAATTTTAACTAAGGAGCAAGTATATTACTAAATTATTTTATGGGTCTATAATTTTATCCCCAAAAAGGTATATTAGGAGACAAAAGACAAGTCAGCTATCCTTGTTAAGAAGAAAAATTATTTTCTTGTTAAGTTGTATAGACAAAATATTAATTTTCAAAGCATGGGTTAGACAGTTAAGTCGTAATAATTGAGAATAACGATATCTACTATTAATGTAGAAGTAGAATGAGAAACATAGATACACCCATTGAATATTGACCCCTTGAATTAACACACGCATGTCCACTCTGTATCTACTATATGCCCTTTATATGTACACTATAGAGTAGATTCGATTAGACTAAAATGGGCAAAATCTAACAATTATCCCCAGGTTTCTTACATACTAAAGATCAAAGCTAAGTACTGCAAAGCAGAGCATTGAGAAGTTGAAAATTACAACAAAGCATAAAGTCAAAAGATAGTGCTGAGTCAAATAGACTCAATCCAATTTATTCCTGGTCTTTTTGTAAAGTGAAGAGTTTATAAAAAAATGACTTAATTTAGTCTGTTATCCTTGGCAGCTACTAAACTCCCTGTTGCTCAAGTAAGAGATATTCACTTTAATTTCACTTTCCTCAGCTATTTCATGGGACAACAACATTCTCCTTTTGTTGTCAATAATTTTTGAAAAATCTGTAATGCTGGAGAAGAATAGATACCATTTTAGACATTTTTAGGATTTAGTTTAACAAGGAGCATAGAAAAGCATAGATAAAGAAAAGAACAAAAATGTGTTGAATTTTAGGGGGTATGGAACAGGGTACAGAAAAAAAGTTGAAAAGCTAATACATAAAAGATTACAATGTGAAATGAGATTAAACAAGAAGGGAGATGAATGCATATTATTCTTTCACACTTTCTATCTGTAATATGACACAATAAAATATGATGTACGTTTCCAAGATTAAACTTGTTTCTCCAAATCGTCAAAATTCTGAAATCTGGTATCTTCTCTGCACATCCCTTTCCCCTCATTTCCTTTTTGTCATTTTTAAAAAGTGGAGTTTTTAAAAAATAACATCAGTTGTTACATTTTGTGAATTTGTAAGTGTGCTCTGGCTGAAGATGACATTGTTGGACTAGATAAACTCTGGCTGATCCCTGATAAAATATTTGGCATACTAACTCAAAATACATATATGAAAATTTTGTTCTGGGCCCTTTTAGAATTCATCTTTGATATCTACTCTGTGGGCTTTACAGAACAAAATTTTAACAGCACAGAAGCATTGTTACTTTTCTTTCCAAAGTAGTGAAGTTAAATGGCATGCAACAAGTTACAGGTTCCCTAGCTTTGGATTTTATTAACCTTAAATAGGAATCTTGAGAGACATAAGGTTTTCAACTTTTTATTGTTGATAATCAAAGATATTTAACATTATCAACTTCATTTGTTAAAGGAAATGTATTTCTGAAAATTCAAATTTTTAACTGACAAGAATGAAATAGAAATTTCAAACTTTGAAGTTAATTCATTTTTATATCCACACTAAAAACTAGGAAAGATAAACTTATAAACTTAAGATTAAGAATAGTTCTTTATATTGAAGAGCACTTAGCTCTATATTGGAGTTAGAAATGCCAGATAAAATATTGGACTCCTGTTAAATATGAATTTGTATTTGATATTTGGAATATATTTATACTAAAAATAATGTTATCTGGGCATTCTCCTTTATTTTTATTTGCTAAACCTGGCAAATGGAGTGTAACTTAGTCAGGTACCTACTGACCTTTATTTGTAGTTAAGCATTTGAAAATGATCATCATAGAGCACAAAGCAGAACTGGACATACCAGTAATCAAGGAACTTGTAAAATGATGGACACTTTTTCCTAAAATAGTACCTCATTTCTCCAAATGTCTCTATACAAATTTCAAAGTTGTTTTTCATATGATTATAGGAATAATGCTTTTGAAGGCAGTAAGTCAAGAGATGATTAGAAATAAGATTTTAGTAATATGACCAGATACAAAATAATTATATAACTATATTTTCAAATTTATCTTAAGAATAAATGTAGACAATTATGAAAGAAGTTGTGAAAACTAATGATAAAGGATGACTTGCCATGCTAGAATTAAAACAATTTGATACTGACTTACAGAACAGAGAATCAGGATATGAAAAGATGCTCCACATCATATATCATCAAGGAAATGTAAATCAAAACAACAACAAAATACCACTACACGCCTATTAGAACGGCCCAAACTGACAACACCAAGTGCACACAAGGATGAGGAACAACAGGAACTCTCATTCATTGCTGGTGGGAGTGCAAAATGGTGCACCGCATTGGAAGGCAGTTTGATGTTTTCTTACAAAACTAAACATACTCTTACCATATGATCCTACAATCATGCTCCTTGGTATTTATCTGAAGGAGTTGAAAAATTACATTCACACAAAACCCTGCACACAAATGCTTATAGCAGCTTTATTCATAATTGTCAAAACTTGGAAGCAACCCAGGTGTCCTTCAGTAGGTGAATGGGTAAATACACTGTGGTTCATCCAGAGTGAAATATTAGTCAGTGCTAAAAGAAATCAGCTATCAAGCTTGATTACTAAGTGAAAGAAGCCAATCTGTTACTGCTACGTACTATATGATTCCAACTCTCTAACATTCTAGAAAGGAAAATCTATGGAAAAAGCAAAAAATCAGTGGTTGTCAGGGGTTAAGAGGGAAGGAGAGATGAAATAGGCAGAGTATAGAGAATTTTGTTGGGGGGCGGTGAAGCTAACCTGTATGATACTATGGTGTCATATACATTTGTCCAACTCCATAGAAGGTACATAGATCAGAGTGAGAGGAGGAAGACAAGGTCTTGGAATATGAGCTCAGGGAGGTAACATTGGAGGGGAGAGGGAGCACATCATGATAGGCCTTAAAGTTTACCAGAAAGACTGTCATTTTCTCTGTGCAAAAAGAGCAAAGCAGTGACCTGAGCCTACGTATGATTTAACAGGATCACTGCAGGTGGGGAGAAGAAACTATGCTTTGATAAGATGGCAAGGGAAGTTGCAGGCAGCCTAGTGAAGAGGTTATTTACAATAATCCAGCGAATGATGATGACCCATGTCATAGCAATGAGGGAAGTAAGAGGTGATCAGAATTTGAATACATTTTGAAGGAAGAAATAATTTCCACCATATTGAATTTGGAAAGAGAGGGAAACGGGGAGGAATGTCTTGTCAGGAGCTCAGTTCTACTGTATTAGTTTTGAAATCAATTCTATTTTTATATAAATATGTTTGAATTTCTATGATCACCCCTGTGTTTCACAAACTTGAAAACATACAAAAATGAAATCTGCAGTTTATTTGGTTTTTTTTTAACTTTTTTTTTTTTTTAATTAATTTATTTATTTATTTATGGCTGTGTTGGGTCTTCGTTTCTGTGCGAGGGCTTTCTCTAGTTGTGGCAAGCGGGGGCCACTCTTCATCGCGGTGCACGGGCCTCTCACTATCGCGGCCTCTCTTGTTGCGAAGCACAGGCTCCAGACGCGCAGGCTCAGTAATTGTGGCTCACGGGCCCAGTTGCTCCGCGGCATGTGGGATCTTCCCAGACCAGGGCTCGAACCCGTGTCCCCTGCATTGGCAGGCAGATTCTCAACCACTGCGCCACCAGGGAAGCCCGAAATTTGCAGTTTGACATGGAGTTTAGATGTCTAATTTGTATTCTATAAGTGCAACAGTTGAGGAAATTGGAGATAGTTAAATGGTTGCATTACAAGACAGGGAAGAGTGGTGATAGCAGCTTCCAGATTTTGATGACCTGATATTTGGAAAAATCCCATAATTATTTAAAACTGTCTCATAAGACAGACTTAAGAACAATGAGAAGAACGTATAAGGTTAGCAGATTTTGGCTCAAAATAATGAAAAAAAAAGGATAACAGTTCCCTGACAATGGCAGAGCTGGCTAGTAAGCTCTCTGCTATTAGCAGCAGTTCATGCTGAATGTGAATGATTATCTCCCTGGAATATTCTTGGATAGGAAGAGATGTGAGATCTTTAACAGCCTATTTACCCTAAGTGAGTATGAGGTAGAAGACACATTTTATTGCCTTCAAGGTTGTTCCCAAATCATTTATGGAACACAGTCAGATCCTTGGCTGTCAATGAATATGGAAAGTATACCAAATTATTTTCAGCAATATGTAGCTATAATGGGATCTACTACATGTTAGTGTGAGTTCTAGTTTTATTAAATGACTCAGGTTCAATAAACCACATTAATCTATTTTGCTTGATTCTTAGTGAGTTAACAGAGACTATTTTTCAGAAATCTGTATACAAGTATGATAATTTTCACCCAAATACAATTATTGTTGCAGTTCTTTTCCCAGTTGCTGTCGTTAAAGAAGGTTATGCCTTCTAAAGTCAGAACTGTCTGAAGAAATGTGTTTTGTTAGTTTTCTCTAGTCAGCATTATTTAGCAATTTTGGTCAAAGATAAATATTATCTGAAGGGCATCGTACACTTTGTTCTCCATTTTAAAATGTGCAAATATGAGAAGATAGTTTCTATTTTTTTGCAATTATTAACTTTTTCTTGAATGAAAAGATGATTACAGCTAAATTCCGTAACACTTGTCAGTTAGGAATTTAAGAATGCCTGAAGCAGTCTGAAACTACTTGAGCTGCTTTGGGCTATTTTAGAAAATAATTTGATACATTTTTTGGTGCATTCCAGAGGGGTATGACCCTTTTCCTTAATGGCTGCCACTTGAACTCTTATATGAGCACATTGGTATAGAGTTTGGTATCAAGTATGGATGAATATATGAGAAATGGGTTATTAATAATCATTGTCATTCTGATTTTCCCTTATTTTCTTTTAATTAAAAGAAATTGTAAAATAGACATAGATTTAAAAAGCTATTGCTTCCTTTATTTTCAGGACTCACTTCATTATATTACTTCCTGAACATCTTGCTTTGCACTTAGTTTTCCTTCTTTAAAATCAGGACTATAGTTGGCTGATAAGGAGAGACTTCAGGCATTTTTATCAGCTTACACTTTGGCAGGACAGACGGCTGTGACAGGTAAAAAAGATACCCCCTAAATGCTGATTTTCCTTGCACAATTGGTTCATCATTTTGACAGATAAATCAACCCAAAAGGCAAGAAAACTATTTTTGGATGGTGCTTTTTTTTTTTTTTTTTTTTTGACAGCACGTACCATCATTGTTGTCAAAGCTGGTTGGAAACAGACACAAACCTATTGTATACTTTTGTTTTATTAGGCAGAGTCAGAATAATTGCTGTTACATGGCAGCATATTCACCTAGTCTATTCCATTATCAAATTTCTCACAACACACAGGAAGCATTCACATGAATAATAATTCTCCAATTATGAGTCAAAATCTTAACTTTTTCTACAAATATGGAATTCTAAATAAAAAACAGTGAGTAAAGGATCAGGTTACACAACTTATCTGCTAAGCATAGATGCTTTTTAAATAGGTGAACAAGGAAATATACCTGTCTTTGCCTCAGCTTTATCATCTGTAAAATAGGGGTAGTAATAATACCCTCCTTATGTCAGTCACAGAGAAGGAACACACAACATACCACGTGTGAAAGTGCTGAAAAAATGAACACGTCTTTATGAATGTAAGTTCATTTGCCATTATCATTTATTACTCTGTCTTACATCTTTCTCTTCATAAATCCTAGATACAATTCCTCTAAAGACAAGAATCTTTCTCCCTGGGTCAGTCATTGGTCCTAGCTTTATTGTGCCAAATACAGTTAATAAAGGGGGTTAAAAAATTAGAGAAATCCAAGAGGACAAGATATTATGCCAAAAACAGCTAATATATGATAAAGAAAGGAGGCTGAATGAGAGAACAAACTCAAGTGGAATTAAAAGGAGAAGTGGCGTGTGTGTGTGTGTGTGTGTATTTGTAGCATAGTGTGCACCAAGAATAAGAATTTGGAGAGGCTGTCAGCATATGTGTGAGAGAAGAAGTTTGGAGCAACAAAAGAGCGAGGACTAGAGGTGACACAAGGGAGGTGAATTGTGCAAGACTGGATCCCATCCTTATGTAAAATCTCAGTATTTTGTTCATCATGATTTTCTCTGGCATTAACTTTGATTTTTCAATAGGGCATTGAAATAAATACAATTTATGTTTGTTATTGAGATTCTCAGTGCCTACTTAAGCTTTATACCTAAGGCTCATACCTCACTTGCCTTACCTCCATCTCTGCCCTGACTTGGCAACAAAGACAGAGAAAGGACTTTTAGAGGTTTGTTTCTCTTTTAAGATCTGTACAGAAATTTAGTACCTGCTCAGCGTTTTCTCCATAGACTTAGATCAAATAAAAAAATTTTGTTTTGAATAATCTTTGGTCAGACTGCCGTTTCTTTGAATGTACCTCCGTTTAAAGGTAGAGTCGTAGCCAGCTTGTTTTTTGTTGTTGCTGTTTTGTGTTTTATTCTGTTTGTAAGGAGCTGCATATTTACGACAAAGGAGGCAAGAACATACAATGGAGAAAAGACAGCCTCTTCAATAAGTGGTGCTGGAAAAACTGGACAGCCCGTGTAAAAGAATGAAATTAGAACACTCCCTAACACCATACACAAAAATAAACTCCAAATTGATTAAAGACTTAAATGTAAGACCAGATACTATAAAACTCTTAGAGGAAAACATAGGAAAAACACTCTTTGACATAAACCACAGCAAGATCTTTTTTTAACACACCTCCTAGAGTAACGAAATAAAGACAAAAATAAACAAGTGGGACTTAATTAAACGTAAAAGCTTTGCACAGCAAAGGAAACAATAAACAAGATGAAAAGACAACCCTCAGAATGGGAGAAAATATTTGCAAATGAAGCAACTGGCAAAGGATTAATCTCCAAAATTTACAAACAGCTCATAGAGCTCAATATCAAAAAAACAAACAATCCAGTTAAAAATTGGGTGGAAGACCTAAATAGACATTTCACCAAGGAAGACATACAGATGGCCAAGAGGCACATGAAGATGCTCAACATCACTAATTATTAGAGACATGCAAATCAAAATTTCAATGAGGTATCACCTCACACCAGTCAGTATGGCCATTATCAAAAAACCTAAGAACAATAAATGCTGGAGAGGGTGTGGTGAAAAGGGAACCCTCCTGTACTGTTGGTGGGAATGTAAATTGATACAACCACTATGGAGAACAGTATGGAGGTTCCTTAAAAAACTAAAAATAGAACTACCATACGACCCAGCAATCCCACTACTGGGCATATACCCTGAGAAAACCATAATTCAAAAAGAGACATGTACCACAATGTTCACTGCAGCTGTATTTACAATAGCCAGGACATGGAAGCAACCTAAATGTCCATCGACAGATGAATGGATAAAGAAGATGTGGCACATATATACAATGGAATATTACTCAGCCATAAAAGGAATTGAAATTGAGTTATTTATAGACTCTAGGATGGACCTAGAGTGTCATACAGAGTGAAGTTAAGTCAGAAAGAGAAAAACAAATACCATATGCTAACGCATATATATGGAATCTAAAAAAAAAAAAAAATGGTACTGATGAACCTAGTTGCAGGGCAGGAATAAAGAGGTAGACATAGAAAATGGACTTGAGGACATGGGGTGGGAGGGTGAAGCTGGGGCAAAGTGAGAGTAGCATCAACATATATACACTACCGAATGTAAAATAGTTGGCTGGTGGGAAGTAGCAGCATAGCACAGGGAGATCCGCTCGGTGCTTTGCAATGACCTAGAGGGGTGGGATAGGGAGGATGGGAGGGAGGCTCAAGAGGGAGGGGATAAGGGGACATGTGTATGCATATGGCTGATTCACTTTGTTGTGCAACAGAAACTCACACAGTATTGTAAAGCAATTATACTCCATTAAAGATCCATTAAAAAAAAAAAAAGATTTACTAAAAACTCCAACTTAGAAATCAGAGGAAAACCAAATGTAGGCTTTATTTTCAATGTGCATAACATCTTTCAGTTAAAAAAAAAACTAATTGTGTCTTCCTTCGAAAGAAAATAAAAAAGAAGGAAGGAAAGCAAGAAGGAAGGGAGGGAGAGAGGAAGGAAGGAGGCAGAGGAGGGAAGACAGAGAAGGAGGAAAGGAGGGAGAAAATTCCTCTCCACATGCTCATCAAGACTAGATTTAGAAAGTGAAAAGTAGTTGACTCACGTAGTCCTGAATTGAAAGATTTTGTGTTCACACGTCATGCAATGAGAAAGAGAAATGAAAATGGATGGCAGAATTTGAGCAATTCTGGATCCAAGCTCCACCTCATTTTTGACACAGAGGTTGTAGGTTGAAATAGAAGCAGCTTATAGGTTCAACCCAATTTCTTATGGAGTCAGGTATGTTTCTTTGTGAGATGTTTGATAACATTCAAAGGGAAAGCTGAAATCTACCCATGAAATGATACTTCTCAAGTTCTTTGCATTTACTCTTTACCTTTCCCCTGGAAAAGAAGGTGAGACTCTTACCCCTATTTTATAGAGCGAGAATTTCAGGTTTGAAAAAGGATTAACTTGTTGGTGGTCCTGGAACTAGAAATTATCAAACCAAACTTTGCGTCTAAACCTTTCTGACCCCAAAGACAGTGCACTTTGCATTGCTCGGCACTGTGCACTGCTACATTTTCATTCCTACACCAAAGGGCCCTTTTGCTTCTTAGCTGGCATTAGATTCTGCAGTAGGTGAATTGGGTGAATCATTTCTTCCTCCTTGAAATCTTCATTTCCCATGATTGGCTTGACATCATTCTCTCCTCTGAACCTTTTTTTTCTCCTTTTTTCTACTCCTTTGCCTTCCACCCCCAACCCCTTGGCCTTTGTTTATTGTTGATTTTTACTGCAACCCGGGATTCTCTTGTAAGCTCTTTCCTTTTCCTCTCTACATACACTATTACTTGGCCAAGGGACTTATTCCATCTTATAGAGCATATTGAAGTACAATTACTACTTCTATGCAGAGTCCTGATTGCCTAACCACGGTCTACTTACTAAGTTCTGTGTAGCCACCAGTATGCTAAAGTTCTTGAATTTGCTTTTCCAGGCATCTGAAATGTAAATCTCAAGCTGAGTTATTTTTCACTCCAACTCTTTTGTTGTAGCTATATTCCCTATATCAATGATGGCTGTCAGCGCACACGACCAAATGTAGGAATCGGACATTACTAATTCTGAATCTTTCATCCTAGAAATTTCTTTGGTGATTTTATTCTTTTGTAGCCTTAAAATAAGTGCCTCTTTTGAAAGGCACAGGTACCTTCTCCTACTTTCTGTGAGGACTAAAGGGAGTATTTCCCAAATGTAATATCAATATTTGACCTATATCATCACAGCCAAATGAAGGATACTTTTTTTTTTCTTTAAGGGGTTTTTGTAAATAAAAGTGAAACCCAGACTATGAATTAACAGAAGGATCTTTGTGACATCTGGAATACTCAGTAACTCAAGAGAACAGCAGGGACTTCCCTGGTGGCTCAGTGGTTAAGAATCCGCCTGACAATGCAGGGGACACGGGTTCAAGCCCTGGTCTGGGAAGATTCCCACATGACGTGGAGCAACTAAGCCCGTGCGCCACAACTACTGAGCCTGCAATCTAGAGTCTGTAAGCCACAACTACTGAGCCCACATGCCACAACTACTGAAGCCCGCGTGCCTAGAGCCCATGCTCCTCAACAAGAGAAGACACCGCAATGAGAAGCCCGCACACTGCAACGAAGAAAAATCCCCGCTCACGGCAGCTAGAGAAAGCCCACGTGCAGCAACAAAGACCCAACGCAGCCAAAAATATATAAAAATAAAATAAATAAATTATTATATAAAAAAAGAGAGAACAGCTGTCTCACCTCTGATTTCCTCAGGCTGCTGTTTGTTGCTTGGATAGGTATACATCCTTGTTTCTGACTGTGCTCTCTGTGTGGTCTCATGTCTAACACCCAGCATGCATGCAGGAAAGGGCAATGTGACGCTACCATTCCAATGGCAAGGTGATATTTGGAACTAAGGTCTTTGACTTTGGTAACTCCAATTAATTTCTTCATTAAGGGCAGTTATCGATCTTATAGAGCCTGAAAACTGCTATTCAAAAATGTCCCCAAGGCACTTATCCTGAAAATGTGAAGAAAGTCATTCCCCCACCCTCCCTACACATACAATTGCTAGAAAACAAAGAGTGAGTAGTCAAATCAACAGATTTGTCTTCAGGTAGCAGAAATCGTCTGGGATTTGCAAGGTGTGTTTTCAATATTGGTTGGTATATTGAGTAGGCATGGGATGTATCTGGGAGTAATATTAGCAAGGAATATATTGTTAATCGTGGGGTGGAATATTTTTATGACTTATTCCAAAATATCTCTCAAGTCTGAGAGTCAGGATTCGTTCCCTAGTCATAAAGGCTTACTCCTCAGGACAGAGCAGGAGGCAACATGCCTTTCCAGCAGATGTCTTACTTCTGCAACAAATATGTAGTAAGCTAATGAAATAGACCTTTTGAAGGGACCCTGATGCTGCTGACAGAAGAGACTCTGTTCCGGGAACGTACGTGTCTCCTTTTCCTGTTAGAGTTTAGTGGTCTGGGAAGAGGTGGCCAATATAACCTGCCCACCAATTCATCAGACACTTCTCCGTATCACCTATGAATAAAGCTTAGATTCAAGTGGATTCTCAACTTGATTCCTGGCTGCAGTTCTGGATACAAATAATGGAATGCTTGTCAGTATCTTTCATTAGACCATATGTGCCTTGAGGACAAGGATTATGCTTAATTAATCTTGGTGTCTTTAGAACCTGTTACAATGCATGAAAAATATTTGGCATTCAATAAATGTTGCTAATCGAATGGCTTTACTTAAGCTGACATGAACGTATTTTCAAACAAAATCCTGAATTTTGTTTTGGTTATAAATCAATAGTCATAATCCAAATAAATAAGGATTTAAAAAAATAAACTAAGAGGTTAATCCCAACTAAAATACTTAAATACAGATCTTCCTCTGCTTACAATGGGGTATGTTCCCATAACTCCAGTGTAAACTGAAAATATTGTAAGTTGAAAATGCATGTAATACACCTAGACTCGCCTACCTTACACGTGCTCAGATCATTTTCATTAGCCTCCAGTTGGACAAAATTACCTAACACAAAGCCTGGTTTATAGTGAAGTGTTGCGTATCTCATATAATTGATTGACCACTGTACTGAAGGTGAAAAACAGAATGGCTGTAAGCATATTGGTTGTTTACCCTTGGGATCCTGTGGCTGCCTAGAATCTGCAGCTCACTGCCACTGCTCAGCGTCACAAGAGAGGATCATACCACATGTTGCTAGCCTGGGAAAAAAATCAAGTTTCAAAATTCGAATAGGGTTTCTACTGAATAGGTATTGCTTTTGCACCATTGTCAAGTCAAAAAAATCATTGTTAAGTCAAGCCATTGTAAGTCAACGACCTTCTATACTGAAAAAAGTTAAATACTGTATTAGTTTGCTAGGGCTGCCAAAACAAAATAGCATAGACTGGTTAGTTTAAACAACAGAAATTTATTTTCTCACAGATCTCAAGGCTAGAAGTGCCGGATCAAGGTGTTGGCAGATTTGATTTCCCCAGGACTTCTGTCTTTGGCTGCAAATGGCCACCTTGCTGTGTCTTCACATGGTCTTTCTTCTGTCTCATACCTCCCTGGTGTCTCTTCCTTTCCTGATAAGGACACCAGTCCTATTGGATTAGGGTCCCACCCTTATGACCTCATTCAGCCTTTACTACCTCTTTAAAGGTCCTGTCTCTAAATCCAGTGGCATTGAGGATTACAGATTCTGCATATAAATTTTGAGAGAACACAATTCAGTCAATTAAAAAAAAAAAAAAAGAATGATATATTTCTCTTAGTTTGTTTCAGATATATTTTTATTCAAGTGTATTCATATTCAGGTATATTCATATTCAGATAATTCAGAAATGAAATATTTTCTACCTCTGTATTTTACAATATGCTTTATAAACTTTCCAACTAAAGGCGCTGTATCTGCTGAAATCTTATTGATTGTTTCATAACAAATATTGGCTAAAGAAACAGATTTAAGTCACAATGAATATACGATGTCCTACACTGAATGTAATTTCACAATGTCTCTATTCAGTAGAGGAGCTGGAAACAAAAAGATGTGACATTTTGAATCAAATGTATTTGTTCGTTAAAGATGCTCTATATCACTTTCCATAACATACTCTCTTAACCAAAAAGTAATATCTTTGCCTTTGCTCTGAAAGTTCCACATACAAGAGGGGTATGCTTAGGTATCTCTAAATAAGACTCATGCTATTATTTTATGATGTCAATGATATGTGATGTGTTAAATTACATAACATTCAAAGCAAGTTTTTCTTGACATTTTATGAGTAATGACACAGAAAAAGAAGAATAAAACAGCTTATTGTTTTGTTTTCTCAGATTTCAGAAACATTAAGGGATGCTTCTGAATCAATATAAAACTTGGAAACACAGACATTCAGATGTTGCCAAAGCTAAATGGATTTAGTGTGCTTAACTTTCCAAAACATTTATTGCATCCCAGATCGTATACAAACAAGAAAATTGTGGCTTTTTAAAAAACATACAAGCAACAAATGTACCGATGGAAGAAGACCCCATAAAAGCTTTAATTTGTGATAATGTTCAGCATATGTTCAGTAGCAGTGTCTGATTTTAAATGTCATCCAAACACAGCCTTATCTAAGTGTTGACTTGCCAAGTTTTGTATTATGTTTCTTAGTTCATTGGAAGAATTATGATTTTCTTTAAAACTAAGTAAAAGTGTCTCTGGTTGAGCCAATTTGTAAAAGCTACAGAGAACTGACTTTCTCAGCAGCTATATAATTCTCTAGATGTGAATTAGGTTGCTTTGGAAATAATAACTCTTGTGTAGATACATAAAATAAATAGAGCTTACCATAAATCTACCATAAATAGGTTAAACATAAATAAATCTGTAATAAATAAAATCTCAAATCAGTGGAGCAGCTAGTAGGCATACTTTATAGAATCGTTTGCACAAGATGGAAGAAAGTTGATGTATTTGTTACTGTCCTAGTTAATGTTACGTATATTATTTTCTATCCTTGCAACACCCCTTTGATGTAGAATGTAATATCCTTATTTTAATGATAAGACATTAGGGTAAATATGTTTCTTAAATGGCAGCTACATAGCTTGTGAAAAAATGAATTGAGATTCAAATTTAGGTCTATCAGACAGCAAAGGCAGTGCATCTTATATGATATTCATTTTAATATTTTGTTCATGATTTGCACTGGACAGATTGATTCCATAGCAATATGGCATGGCACATGGTATACCTTGGGCCGCATGTTTATTTCAAAGGATCTGACTAACTCTCTGGGCAAGCACCAACTTCCTAACCAACAGCCCAGCTGCCTGTCCCCAGTTACACAGAAATCAGACTCCCCAGGAGAAAGAAAACAAATGTGTGCAAAACAAACAAAATGAAATAGCAAAGAAACAAATGCTGATTTCTATTGCCTTTGCTTGACTAAATAGTTTAGCCAAAGCGAAATGCTGCTCTCAGTTCAGGGCCCATATTGGGAATAATTAAAGAGTTTATAATCAATACAAACACTACTTCCATTCCTATGATTCTTTTCCTCTCAAATGTATACGTCTCTTCCTTGCTCTGCCACTCCTTGGGAGCTGAAAAGTATATTTATCAGTATGAGCAGCTGTTTTTTGCTTAAATTAACTGAACCTTCTTGGTTTCTTCTTTTAAGTTTAGAAGACATGATCTTTCTATTAAGTTTGAGCCTTTAATTCAAGGACGTTGTATGCTCTTATCTTACTGGCTAAATCAGTCACTGAATTATTAGTTTTCCTGCATAACAACTATAGAGAACTATCTGTTTTAGAAACGTGATTCATAATTATCCTGTTTTATTTTATATTTCACAAAGATGAAGTTGATTCCTGCCATGGTTGAATGGTAAATGTATAATAACCTTCCTGAGAAATCAGGATCCTATTCAGCAAGTGGTCCAGATTTCACATGTTATAGATTTAAGAAATATGCTCAAATTGGCTTTTGCATTTCATTCTGTAAGGAATATTGGTTCTTATTTAACTTAAAGTTGATAATTACTGTCTGAAAAGGCAAAAAAAATTGCATTTTATTGTTTGTTAGGAGAATTGAGTAGAATGATACTGAAGTTTGGACATGAATGTGGCTATGAGTTTGGAGAAGGTAATATTACTAGGCAAGTAATTCATAAAAGCAGAGCACAATGCAACCTTTGAGGAGACTGACTGTTGTGAACCAAAACTGAATAGCTCCAATGTTCCCAAGTTGCTGATTTGGAAACATTAGGGGTTTAGATCACAAAAATGGCATTTTGAAACAAATTTGCCTTTATACTCTCTGGTCATAGCCTTGGGCTATGAATCATTTTCCAAGCAACATTACAAAATAAGGGAAATGTTCATCACATGATGGAAAACAAAATATAAAATGAGTGGAATGATAGGAAGATGTGCATGAAAAAAAGCACCAACACATTGCTTATAGCATGTTTTATGGTTACTCTTTTCTATCAGTGTATTATATAAACATAGAGATTGGGATATGCCCCCAAATGTTAATAACTCTATGATACTTTAGGGAGAATAATGTAACAAAACTGATGGCTGAGAAATGATGTAGCAAAAGGAAGAAGAAAAGAAATCACAACTGGGGTAAGGTCCTGGTGGGGAGGTTTCCCCATGAATTCCCCGAACTGTACGTTTACCATCTCTGAGTTACACCCTCTACTTTTTTCTATCCCTATTAATTGTCCTGGCTGTTCTCCTCTAAATCAGTGCCAAACTTATGTTATCAAACATAGGGGAAAAAAGGCAACATGAAATTGCAGCTAAAGTGGAAAAATGCAAAACTCATAGAGAATAAAATGAAAAACTAGAATAATTTTGGTAGGTTGTCCATATTTACCTACTGACTGTTTGATAGATTAACTCAGAATATAATGGTCTTATTTCTAGTTCTTTTGCCAACTAACTCTTGGACAAATTGTGTAACATCCATCAACTTCAATTTTTTCATATGTTACACTTATGGTCCCTGAATTTCCATCTAGTGAAATATTTTATAAAGTTTTCAAATAACTCTATGGATTGACATTGATATGAAGTGTGATCCATATTATGGAAAGCAGTACAAATTCTAATCAAAACTAGTAAGGAATCTCTAAAATGATAAACTAGGTGATAAACAGAGATCCCTCTCTTGTTTCCCTTATTTAAATGTTGCTGAGAGGAAAACAGAGGTGAAATCTAAATTATACTCTCAGGATAGTAAATTTTAATCAGAAATGATTTAAGACCTTACAGAGACTAGAGAGGTGGCCTAAGAATAAATAAAAGAGAAGAACAAATAATGCTAGAAAAAGTAACCCTGATGCCGTACATTTCCCTTATATAAAATTTTGCTCACCAATTACACAGACTGATGGATGGGTTGAGATAAGAATCTCATAAATGATTCTATTGTAAAACTAGACAAATAAAAATGAATACTGCTGACTAAAATTTTTCTGAAAATGAAGAAAAATTTTATTTTTTGTATGCATTAGCTGTGCTTCGATTTCTTGAGTGTGACAAATATTTACGGCATATCCAGTTTGGACATATTTTGAACATCATATATATCATAAAATGTTCTATTTTGAAATACTGAGACATTTATAAGGATGTCAACACCAACTACATGGTCATTAGTTATTCTCCATGAAATAGTATTCAAATCCTTTAAGAAAATAGGTCTGAAAAAATACTTGTTACGGGAAAATAAGCTTGAATATAATAAAAACACAGAAGGTGCTTCATCATAAGCTCAGTTAGTGGTGTAGCTTAAGATGGTCAAAGGCAAGAACAACTGTCACATACTATCCCATTGTCCAGCCCACATACTGCCAAACTGCACTCATTTCTGTATCCAATTCCTGCTCTGAAGTAGGGACTAGAAATCATCATTGTCCTTAGGACACCTTCATATAGGTGGACTCCCAGCTCTTCCATTAAAGTGTCCTTCAATATTGTCTTGACCTCTATGGTAGGGAATGTTTAGGCCCCATCTGCTATCAGATTCTTTAATTTTGAGTAAGCTTTGGTATTATTTTTGACTTACCCCAATCTGGGCTGAAAAATCAGATTATTCTCGGTCTCTAACATACCACAATATCTGTGAAGTTGGTGAAATTTGCTACACCTTTTTCAAGGTTAGATTGCATATTTATTTTTCTCCATTGTCATGTATTCCTTATATTTTATTGTTATATTTTTATTCTTATGGCTACACTAATCATGTACTATCTTTACCTCTAATATACTTAGAGTAATATATACAAACAAAAGACACACACATACACATTTTTTTGCTTCCCAAACTAAATTTCTCATGTGTTTATCTTACTTTTCCAAAAGGGCTTCTAATCTCTGAAACTTAACTTGTGAGTTCATCCTCAGAAACATATAGTGAAACACCTTATCTGTACCACTTGCAGAAAAATAATAATAGTCAAGATTTATTGAATGTCAACTTGTGTGAGGATGTCTAGTTGTCGTGTGAAGTGAGCGAGGTTTTGGTTAAGTAAGTAGCTGGAGGTCAGATGCCAGCAAAGGCAGAACGTGGTTTTGAACATGGTCTGTTAGACTTCAAGCCAGTACCTTTCCCTGATTTGCAAGTATAAATCTATCATTTTGTATTATTCTGTGTATAGGTATTTACTTCAGTTGAGAGAATCAGAAATCTGCAATTTATATCAAATTTAACTTTTCAATATTTTGTCTTGTCATTTTTCCTCAATCATTGTGAATGTGTGCTTCAGAATATATGGTTTGTTCAATGTGCTGCATGTATGAACTTGATCAACAGCGGACAACCTGTTGTCTATGTGCGTGGTTATCACCCATGTATTGCACAGATGAGTGCTCCACTTACCTGCAATGTCCAAGTGTTAGTGAAACTGTGACCAAGGTTTACCTCCAGTCAGATACAGAAGGCTTTGCCCTTCATTTTCCTTAGCATAACATTTCATAACACTGTGTTGGGAAAAGACGGACATTTAGAAGAGGACCTTGGCTTCCGAGAACTCAAATCTAGGAAAGAAAAGACAAAAATATAGGTAGGTTAGGGGATAAAACAAAACAAAAGAACAACAACAAAAATACAGTAGAATAGTATTGTACATGACCTGGGGAAAAAGGAATCCGAGTGTCACCCTCTTATTCATCACACCTTTCTTTGCCTTGAATATCTATCTCAGAAGCGTTTGACACTTCTGCTCTATTCCCCCATAAATCTCCTGATGTATCCTACTCCTGGATACGGAAACTACCGCAGAAGTTCTCAGGAGGTATTCCTGATTTGCTCGAGGCAATATTTCCAACGATCTACTTCGGACTATCATTTGAGTCCCAAGGTCATCGAAGTTATTATGTTCCACCTATGAACCACCATCCTAAAATAAATACATAAATAAAATTTTAGACTAAACTAAATTGATTAAGCTAACAGTCTATCTTTGTCAGTCATCTTTGGTTTGGTAAACCATCTGGAAGTGTTTACCTAGCCCTGATCTACCTACAAAGGGCTCTGATTCATTGGCACCAGGCGCCTTCATGTACATCAGATTACATCATCCCGCTCTGATGAGGGCCTCAGCTTCCCCCACTTACTCTTATGAATGTTTTTGTCATAACAGTGCCTAATTTCATTATTATGCCTTAAAACACAGTCACCTTTTTAAAACCTATTTGTGTAGCAAAATATTACACAGAGGGTGACCCTCAAAGCTCTCCTACTGGTCTGACATAGTAGATATTCCTCCCACAGGACCCTTTGTGTAAGCCAACTGTGCTATTTACCAAAACATATCAAAATGTTAATTGATCTGAATTTCTTTCCTTTGCAAAGTAGGCTGTTTGAGAACAACGATTAGTTTCATCCATCCTTTTAATTTTAACACCAAGCCCAATGCCTTTCACATACCAAGTACCCTAAAAAGCTTGTACTAACTATACCTGGAATGAATTTAGACCAAATCATCCATCCTGCTGGTATTTCAGAGGGTCCTCTCAATTTTAATTTTTGGCTGTGATTTCTATACATTATTTCCAAAATCAGTGACAACTCTGTGTTTTAGTGAGAAAAATTCTACTGTAAAACCCCCAAGTTTTACAGTAAACAGCTGTGCAAAAGGCAGATCTCTGAGCTCAGTGAATGAGCTGCTCCTGGGGCTTTGCTTGCAAAGCTGCCTACCTTTGGTACACCCACCTCCTGTGTTTCCACTCCACTTCTGATTGAGATGTGCCAGCATGAGCTATCTCCTCTTATTGATTCCCAGCAGTTAACAATCACACCACATAGCTTGATCTTGTTTTTCAGTTTTCTGTCCAGCTTGTAGACTTCAGGACAGCACATGCTGAAATTGACTATCAGTGACATAAACATAGCTTCATTCACAAGCAACACCCGTATATATGCTATGCTCTGCCTTCTGAAATTGTGTTTCTTTCTCACCTCATTTTTAATATCATTGTTCAACTCACTCATTATGGGGAAAAATATGATCGATTGTAGTGAGTTTATAATGTTTCCTAAAAGATATTGCTTATCTCATATGGTAATGTTTTTTGAGGGAGAAGGGGGAGTTTGCAATGAAGATAATCATTATATTTTTAAGTGTTTTGAATAAAATGACATTGGAAAAGATGTCTCCCTCATAAAGAGTCTGATATCTATTGACAATATAACCTGAGGCTGAGAAAAAAATAAATAATTAATGGGATTTAAAAACAAGCAAGCAAATGAACAAAACAGCCAGAGTTACTCTTTAATGTAGCAAATACTAGCTAACTTTTTCTAATTAGTTGTGGTACTTTGTTAAGTTTGTAGCAGAGATACAGTGCAATCATACTTCCATTTCATTTTGCAATTTAGAGATAGTGTGAAAGATTCTCATAGGGTGCAGAGAAGCCTCCTGGACCCCTGCTAGACTCACTCCCCTATACCCTGCTATTTCCCAGTCCCTGCTAGAGTCCCCTTCCTGAATTATGCATGGTCATACTTCCTAGGACTCTCATAACTTTCCATTTTCTCCAGTGTCACTCACCTTTCAGACTGGAATTCCTACTATCCTAAAGGACTGAGGTAAATCCAACCTCTATGCCATCTGAAGCATCAACGTTAGTCACCATGAGCATACTTAAAAGTGTGAAACTGTTGTTGAAGTCAGCAATCTTTCTCAGGTGTAAATTCAGAAAATGCTCGTTTTGAATGCTAATATTTCATATAATGAGCAGATTGAAGATATGGCACTCATCAAGGCAAACTAGTGCAACTAATAAGATCAAACAAGTATGGCTTGTGTAATGTAATAAAAATGCAAATTCATTTGTCTCTCATTGTACTTATTTAGGGAAGGAAACATTTATCCTGCCTCAGAAGAAATATCGGCAAGCTCTGTGAATTTACAGCCCAATCCAAGATAAACAGGTAAGATGTATTTCCCCCTTTAGTATCTCTGGGTTTTGGTTGGTCAGTTGAAGACAGCATGATTGGAGTCAACTCTCTGTTAATCTCTTCTGCCATTTGTAAACTGCTGTTTCAGACCATACCTGGGTAAAGGCAGGGCGAAGCATGGTGAAAATCCAAATGTTCTTTTCTTCATGTCTGTGGACTGTCAGCTCTAGGAATGATATTTTAAAATTTAAATCATTAGTTTGTAATTCTCTTTTGAAGTGTGTCTAATATTTGCTAAAAAAAATATTAAATAGATTATTTCAAAGCATTAATTGTGCCAAACATTTAATAAGGAAAAAGAAAAACTATTTTTTCCTTTTACATTTAACAAATCTTTCCCTTATTTTACTGTCCTCCACTCAACCATTTTTTTCCATTTTCTTTCTCTTCATTGAATTCTGTTCCTGGCCTCTGCTGCCTTTGGTGCTCTGGCCTTTGTTCCCTCAACTAAAGAGTCACTCATTTTCTCTGAGACTCTTTACCCATGCGTAAAACTTACTGGCAGTGGCCTGTGAGGAGACTGAGAGATGACTTGTCTGATTGAAGCAACAGACAAGACAAGCAAGTCATAGTCGAGTGGAACTACATCAGAGAGTGTCTCAGAAAATATGAAAAGAGCTCAGATTTAACAGACAGGCACTGAGAAGCCATTTTATGCATTCTAAAGCAGGAAAAATTTAAACTTCTTAGATATTAAACAGAACTCATTTCTGAACACTTATTTCTTTCATACTTATGAAAATTTACTGTCAGTAATGATGTTCAAGTTCTGGTAAAACAAAGATGTTGCAGCATTTAAAAAATACTGAAAAGAAATCAAAGAACTTTTATTAATAATTTGGTATGATGCCTAATGAAAATTTTAAAAGATGCTGTGATACGAAGTAATTTACAGAAGGTAAATGCAATTCCCTTATGTTGACTGTAAAACATGAATTATAAAATCTGATTTTTTCTTTTCTGTTTTACTGACATTTCAAAGATACAGAAGATATATTTATGAATTATGAGTAATTATGAATCTATTCCTGCAATTAAATAAGCTTCTCCTGTCTCTTCTTTTTCTGTGATGATAAAGCACACAAATTTACATAGCCATTTATTTCACCCAGAAAAACTGACACACACATAGACACATACATCTTTACCTAATTCAGTTTGAAGCATCTCATGTTGCACTTGTTTTCTTTCCAAAACCTTACCAATGATATGATTAATACTTTTTCCTGTAATCTTTAGGAAAATTTGAAACAATTTAGTCCTCACAGTTGAGATTATCCCTCATTCTTTCTGTGTCCTGTTAAAAAGAAGTACAGTTCTATATTTCAGTAAGAATTCTGAGATCCCGAATAAAATCACATTATTTCAATTCGAGCTTGATTTTTTTGTTGTTGTTTATAATACTGGCTACTTGTTTATTTAATTGGTTTTCATTATTAAAACATATTGTGATGTAAGTGTTCTAGTAAATGATAAAGAAAAAAAGTGTAGCTCATTTCTGGAATATTTTTCTCATATAGGTGAGAATTATTTGAGATCTGTTGCAAAAGTGGAGTGGTTAGCCTTATATATGCAGGACAGGCATTCATTTTTACAAGAGGGCATATGGGTACAGTTATGGTCCAGGCAGAATGAGAGATCTAATGATGGCGAGATGAACCATTTCCTTTGGTTGCTTCTCCTTCCTTAGTGACACAAGTCAAGGGCATCATCTGTGAGTATGAAAGGAAGAGGCTGTGATGGAGATGTAAAGAGACAAATCCTTTTTGAAAAAGGAAGAGTGTTTTTACTAGAGAAAATTAGAAGATTCATTCACCCATAATGAGAAGGTGTGGTGATAAATTTAACTCAGATAAGTCAGAATGGTCAACACTTCATCTTGAAATGCTCAAACACAGACATTGAGTAAGTAGAGGTAGCTTTCAAGAGAAATGTAACAGAGAGAGACACAGACAGACAGACAAGGGAGTTGAAGGTGTGTGCAAAGTAACGATTGATTTTAGAAGTCTTGGAATCCTATATGAAAAAGGAGGAATGAGAATATATGAGAGAATAGATGGGCAGGACCTCAATGGATTGAATGTCCTTGTAGGGGCAAGGAATTCTTAGAAATTTATTTGAATTAACTTTAGCATTCCATTTTAATTTTTATTGACTTTTAGCTATGACTGCATTCACTTTCTTATTTCTATTTCATTTTTTCAGTGATTGCTCTAGGAATTGTATTACACATTATTAACTTATCAGAGTCCTCTTAAAGTTTCTATTATACTATTTCATATAAAATAAAAGAAACTTGAAACAGAGTATTCGCTGCTCTCCCAGTATTTGTGTGTGTGTGTGTGTGTGTGTGTGTGTGTGTGTGTGTATTAACCGCTGTCATACAGAGTTATAATATTTGCTTTAAACAATTATATGTGTTAAATAAATTAAGGCAAAAATGTGTATTAAAAATATTTTCCCACATTTTCCCTTTCTGGTGCTCTTTATTCCTTGCTACAAATCTGAGTTTTCATCTGGTGTCAACACTGCTCATACTGAAGGAATTCTCTTAATGTTTCCTGAAGTACAGGTCTATTGGTAAAAATGTTTCTCAATTTTTATCTCTAAAATGGCATTTTGCCTTATTTTTGAAGAACATTTCTTCTGGATAGTGTTTACTTGATTTCTTTTCAGAACTTTACAAATGTTGTTTCACTGTTTTCTGGTCTTTATTTCTTTTTTTTTTTTTTTTTTAATTGTTTTTAATTTATTTATTTAATTTTGGCTGTGTTGGGTCTTCGTTTCTGTGCGAGGGCTTTCTTTAGTTGTGGCAAGCGGGGGCCACTCTTCATCGCGGTGCGCGGGCCTCTCACTATCGCGGCCTCTCTTGTTGCGGAGGAGCACAAGCTCCAGACGCGCAGGCTCAGTAGTTGTGGCTCACGGGCCTAGTTGCTCCGTGGCATGTGGGATCTTCCCAGACCAGGGCTCGAACCCGTGTCCCCTGCATTAGCAGGCAGATTCTCAACCACTGCGCCACCAGGGAAGCCCCTGGTCTTTATTTCTGATGAGAGAGCAGGGATAGTTTATATCATGATGCTCCTGTATGTGATATATCATTTTTTCACTTGCTGATTTCAGGACTTTTTTCTTCATATTTGGCTTTTAGTAGTTTTACTATTATAAGTCTGAGAGTAGTTTTCTTTCTGTTTATCTTTCTTGAGGTTGGGTTAGAAAGTTTATGGTTTTCATCAAATTTGAGAAAATTTTCAGTCATTAATTCTTGAAAAAATGTTTTGCCCTATTTTCTCTTTTCTGGACCTCCGTTAATACTGTCTGAACGTTCACTGAGGCTCTCCTCACTTTTCTTTTCAAGCTTTTATTTTTCTATCTTTTCTGCAAATTAAATGATGTCCATTATTCTATCTTCATGTTCACTGATCCTACCTTTTGCCATACTTAGCCTGATCTTAAGTCCCTTCAGTGAATTTTATAGTTCAGATGTTGTAAATTTTAGCTCTAAAATGTTCATTTGTTCTTTTTTTTTTTTCTATTACTCTGCTGAGATTCCTCATCTGTTCCACAATCATAATGTTTTGTTTTTTTTTTTAAACTGTTTAGACATTTTTTTTAAAAGTTACTGTAAGGTTTTATCTGCTAATTCCAATATCTGGATCATCCTCTGGTTGGCTTCCATTGAAAGTCACTTATCTCACTTCCAGAAACTATAGTGTGTGAAAAATGCTAGAAATATACAACAACCACTCTAAAAATCCTCTGAAAGCAGTGTCCTAGGACATTTGCTGGTAAAGATCATAATTCACACTAATGTTGAAGAGGTGATGAGTTGAAGGGTTTGGGTCATCAGAGAAGAGTAGGATTCTTGAAGGTATGTAAGGAAAACTTTGATTAGTCCTGATGATACTGGGGAGAGAGTTGGATAATCAGGACTAATTATCCTCTCTTTCTTTCAACTGCATTTTTACCCAATATTCCAATATTCCAGAAGATGTACTGTTATAATTCCCAATGACTAACTGACTGCATGACATGGAAATTATGATCACACTGTCTGACTAAGTAGCTAAAGCATTTTAATCCTTAAGCAACAAAGACCTTACTCTGATGTAATTGCCTTTAGTAGGAAAGAAAAGAGGACTTTGTGGGAGAAGCATTATTTTCAAATAAAACCAAAGTAATTTGCTTTGAGAAAGTTATTTACTGATGTACAAATTGAACAGCTTCAAAAGTACAATTCAGAACATATTTTGATGGAAAAGATTAAATGATTTTTTTGACGTTTTAAATTAGTTTACGTAATTTGTCTGTTGTCATTTTCCTTGGATACTTTGCAATCTTGTCTTTAAAATAGAGAGGGAAATAGGTTTCTATACATTTTTTCTTTCAAGGTCAGCTATTGTAAAAATTGTATATAAATTTCTATGTGAGAGAGAGATAACACATTTGATTTAAACTCATGAATAACATTTTATTATATTTCAAATACTAAATATATTAAATAAAACATACAGTCATAGTTTTATAATCTAGAAGTTAATTTTATGAGGTTGTATATATGCTTAAGTTTAGAGAATATCATTCAGGTTTGATGCATATACATCCAACTTTATATAATATACAAATATGTGTATAGTTGTCAGCTTTTAACAAGCCCACGTACTGGTTGATGTAATATGCAAGAACAAAAAAAATCTTTCTTACAAATGTATGAAAAGGAAGAAAGTCCCTTACATTAGAGAGTAGAAAACATAAATGAAATTTTAAGCCATAATTGCTTACTTGATGAAAGAAAAATTATTTTTAAAAAATTAACATTATTTCAATTTACCAATGGGCTTTATATGTTTCTAATTAGAAATGTGTATGCCTGCATATAATATTATCAATGTATGTATTTTTATAACTAAACATTTATGATTTCCCTTATCTGAAAAATGTTGGTCCTATATTTCTCAGTACTTCCCTTGTAAACTGTAGCAAAGAAACAAAATTAAACACTTCGAAACTTTAGATTTTATTTATTTATTTAAATAAACTATATTAAGTCACTCTGTTTAAATGACTGGAGAAATGGAAGTAGATGCTGTAAAAGTGGGCAAAGTTAATTGTTAACCTTTTAAATGAAACAAAATGAATGGTATTATTAATATCTTTAATGCCCATCGGAACCAAGAGAGGTATTGAAAGTATTTAACAGCTAGCCTGCAATGGCACCAGCCAATAAGAATCAATCTACCATCCAATTAACATGGACACATGAACCAATCAGAGAAGACTGGTAAACAGGCTATACTGGTGTATGAGGTGGAATATCAGTCCAATAATTACCATAAAATAGCTACTCTTTAGAAAATAATTGCAAAAAGACCAGAGAGCATGCCCAAGAAAGTAACCCCCATTGAGTAATTATTTTTAAGTGTAGAAAGATAGAAGAAAATATTTAATGGGAATAATCATTCCTAATAGTTCATATTAAAGTTTAAGGTTTTGCTATTGGATTCTCAGGATTTCCAGGTGCCTTCATTTATACACATATATAATGAATTTTGACTTTTTAAAAATTGCCTTCAGATTTCTCTGGTGGCACAGTGGTTAGGAATCCACCAGCCAATGCAGGAGTCAAGGGTTCAAGCCCTGGTCGGGGAAGATTCCACATGCAGTGGAACAACTAAGCCCACGTGCCACAGCTACTGAAGCCTGCGCACCTAGACACCCTGCTCCGCAGCAAGAGAAGCCACCGCAATGAGAAGCCCATGCACCGCAATGAGGAGTAGCCCCCGCTCGCCACAGCTGGAGAAAGCCCACATGCAACAACGAAGACCCAACGCAGCCAAAATAAATAAATAAATTTATTAAAAAAGAATAATATTGCCTTCAACTCTCACCCACCTCAACCCTCTGCCAACCCCAAAGCTAGACCTTCTTCTATGACATCGTGCAGGGTACACTTGCTCCCTGATTCTGGAGTGCCATCTTACTCATTTGTTCCCAGCTAGTTTTTCATGTCTTAACCATGTTAAACTTCTGCCTGCATATCACAGTTCAATATTCAAGATCAGAATCTCTTGCTTTATCTCTTTTATATCCTGAAGCATATATCTGTGAAAGAGCAGAGTACATGAGTTGATAGTTTTCATATTCAATGCAAGAATGATTGCGCCTTTCACTCTGAGGAGTTATTTGTAGAAACTGCATATTTCCCCAGTCCTGCATGGGTCATAGAGTAAAGGAACTAGCTTCTGCAGCAAAATAAAGTATTTACCAACACTGTTTCTGACATTCTGGTTTAGTATATGTCTTCTTATAAAACTGATGATTTTGGATTTGATTGAGAATATGTATTTTTTCAGTCTCCTTTTAAAGTGACTACCTTTCTGGAAAAATTCCGCTCATTATTCACAATTACTCAAATGTAACTTCCAATCTGAAGCTGTTATTTATCTCCTTAGTGATGCTGAGGTGCTTTTTATTGTGTGTTTGCATGGTACTTTGTAGCTATCTCTTACTTCAGTTATCCAATTGTCATAATTGTTCACATGTCTGTCTCTTCCACTGTTCTGTGCTATCCTGGATGGAAGATTATATTGCCTATTTATCCTTGCACACCCCTGTCTGCTGCTGTATGAATTAGGAAAATCAAGACCACTATTCTTCTCTTTAAGACTCACATAGAAGTACATTCTGAGAGGAAAAAGTAAAGACAGAATGTTATTTATATATTTGTGGAAGAAATTTTTAGGGATACATGGAAACCTAGATACTGAATCATTGTGACATGTATAATTGAAATTTCATGACTATTTCTTATTTCATTGGTATGAAAATTTACAAAGATATTTTTGGGTATCCAAAGAGTGAGCTATTCAGCATTGGAAAAAGACATTCTGGCTAAAACAAAACAAAAACACCTAGTACGGAAGCCTGAAGAATGTAGAATAATTGATTGTCTGGATGTCAGTGTAGTTTTATGTGCATGAAACAGCCTGGTCTTTGTTATAATGATACAAGAAACATCAAGCTGCAGTAAGACAATCTCGTGACATGGTTTAGTTACCTGAGATCATTTATTATTTGGTTCCCAATATTGTTATTGTTTGCTCAGGGGAACTAAAAATTAATTACTCCAAATTCAAATTTAAGGAATAAAAAATAGAAGGCTGAATAGAAATAAAAATGTTTCCAACTACTAATAATGTAGTAGGTATTCATCACATGGGTCATGTTTAACTGGTAGTGCTTTTAAACTATATCATAGAGAGATATTGTCATGTAAGCATTTTATAGCAATCAGATATTTTCTGAATGTTCTTAGTAAGAAAAAAGGAAAGCAGAGAAGTGACAATTTTAACTCATCATTTTACCACGATGCTTGAGGCTTATTAGTGGTCTGTCAAGATAGTTATGATGTACAATTACTATTTAACATTAAAGAGTGTATTATCAGAAAAATAATAGATGCAAAAATGTATTTTTAATAGAGAGATAATAGTACTTAGTATCATGAAAGATATGACAGATAATAAGTAACTAGCATATTTTTGCTTTATTTTAACAGTTGATGTAATGCTGTTCCTTCTTTATGGTAGTGAAATTCACTGTGTTAGTAATCAAGGCCATTATTAAGATTACAACAATGTTATGTAATGAACTTCATTAGTGGATAATATATATCAGATTATACGTATACACGCATATATACCTATATAGGTATTACTTTAAAAACATTTACATTTTATTGTCTCTCTGTGGTATTGAATGGCTTCAAAGATTGAAAAGTGTTTCTGGTTTTTTAAGTACTTAACCAGAAAGCAACTTCAGCATTGATGAGAAATAAATGTGCTGTAATTTTCCACAAGAACCTGACTGCATGATGTGAATTCAGTGGATCCATCAAAAGTCTGAGATTTCTAATGGTTGGAAGCACAAGCATAATTAACTGCTAGAAAATCTTGCTAAATTAGGGTAGCATGAAATATTTTTCAAAACAGAGAAAACCATATTATATGAAAAATATATTTTGACTTATAAGATATAAATGCATCTTTGGAATAATCCTCATTTTATTGTTATGCAAAAGAAAATATCTAAAATTATACAGAATAAGAATTAAGCTATCAAGCCATGAGGAGACTTGGAGGAACCCTAAACGCATATCACCAAGTGAAAACTTGATCTGAAAAGGCTACATACTGTATGATTCCAACTATATGACATTCTGGAAAAGACAAAACTATAGAGACAGTAAAAGATCAGTAGCTGCTAAGTGTTAAGGGGTAGGGAGGAATGAATAGGTAGAACACAGAAGATTTTTAGGGCAGTGAAACTACTCTGTATGATATTATAATAGTGGATACATGTCGTTATACATTTGTCTGAATCTATAGCAGGTACAGCACCAACAGTGAACCCTAATGTAAACTGTATTTGGGACTTTGGGTATTAATGATGTGTCAGTATAGGTTCATAGGTTGTAATAAATATACCACTCTGGTGTGGGATGTTGATGATGGAGGAGTCTGGGTGCATGTGGGCAGGCAGTAGATGGAAACTCTGTACTTCCACTCAATTTTGCTGTGAATATTTTCTTATCAACTAATGACTTAGTGACCAAACTGTGCAGTACTTCGTGCATTCTGGATTTTAAAAGTTTTTTACTACACATTGTGTAAAATCTACCACTGTATGAGTGGAAATTAAGACTTTATGTGCTTTTTATACATTGTAGTATTTCTTCAGATAAATCTCTCCTATAAATTTAAAAAAAAGAAGGGGGCAGGGAAAGGTTTCCAGAATGGCAGAATAAGAAGCTTTATCATCCTTCTCTGAGCTCTGCCTCGGTGCTTTATTTTGGGCATGCATGACCAAGAAGTTGGGGTCTCATTTTCCTCCAGCTTTCAGTCTGAGACTGGTTTGCTTTGTGAAGGACAGGCTACCTACTTTTCTCATCCACCCAGCCCCATGACACAGAACTCTATGGCAGTCAAACGTGGTCAAAAAGGTTGTATTTCCATTTTTCTTTCAACCTCACAAAATAGACTTTAAAACAAAACTTTTGTTAGAAGGAACAGAGGACATTTCATAATGATAAATGTGTCCATTCATCAAGAAGTAGCAGCAATTATAAACATACATGCACCTAAAAACAGAACCCCAATATGCAGGAATCAAAAAATTCCTGCATATTGAATTCACTTCCTTGAAAGAAGTGAAGGAAGATATACACATTCAACAATCATCATTAGAGACATCAAAACACCCACTTTTAATAATAAATAAGACAATGTGGTAGAAGATTAACAAGGAAATAAAAGTCTTGAAAACATTATAAACAAATAAGACCAAAAAGACATCTATAAGATTCACTATCCAACAACAGCAAAATACTCATTCTTCAGAAGTGCTAACTGAACATTCTCCAATACATACCATATACTAGAACTTAAAAAAAAAGTATAAGTGTATATAAAGGGATTGAATTTCACAAAATATGTTCTCTGGCCAAAATGGAAATAAATTAGAAATCAATAAAGATGAATATTTGGGAAATTCACATATATGTGGAAATTAAACACACTTCTAAATAACCAGTGGGCCAAAGAAGAAATCACAAGGAAAATTAAACAATATTTTGAAGCAAATGGAAATAAAAACACAACATACCAAAAATTATAGCATAAAGGGTATTGGCCTTAAGAGGGATTTATAGCTCTGAACATTACATTAAAAAAGAAGAAAAACTTCAAATCAGTGAATTAACCTTCGAATCTAAGAAAATAGAAAAAACAAAAATCAAACTAAACTCAAAGGAAGCAGAAGGAAGAAAATAAATGAAATAAAGCATAGAAAAGCAATAGAGGAAATGAATTAAACCAAAAGTTCAATCTTTATAAAAATCAACAAATTGAAAATTCTTAGGTAGGTTGACCAAGAAAGAAAGGGAGGAGACTCAAATTACTAAAATCAGGAATAAAAGAGGGGAATCACTATGGAACTTACAAAGATACAAAAGGATTATAAGGTAATGGTATGAACAATTTATGCCAGCAAAGCAAAACCAAAGCAGAGAACAGAAAATCAAGACATAGAGCAAATATTTGGACATTAGAGTTAGGCATACAGATTCTGTTCTTTGTTCCCTATTTCTTATGACTGCTTAGGGAAACTACATGTAAAAATATAATTTTTACTCTTTGATAAATTACACCTCTAATTTTCTACAATGACCAATGTCACCACTCTGCTCCCTCTGCAGTTTCATTATTGCCAAACTCACATTTACTAGCTGTTGCTAGATGGACTTAAAGTAGTGTAAATATATAATTTGTCCCTGAAGCCAGGGCATTTTGGAGTGTGTTACAATAAAAGGGTAACAATGACAATCCCAACCACACCTATCAGCAATGAGTTTTACAGTAACTTAACTGTATAATCATTGGTTGGCAAGGATGATGGAAATGTTTATTTAGGCAGATTTTCTGATGATAAGAATTAATATTCTTGAGTACATTCTGCAGTAGACCTTGAACCAACTTAACCTCTATCTTTCCAACTAGAAGTCAATTACTGGAGCAAGCCCATGCACCAAGTTGAGTAAGCATTGCGTTAATCCTATATGAAGCTAACAGGAATTTATATACACACTTGATCATATAAAACCTTAAAATAGCACTTGGTCATCTCTTCTACTTGAAACAGAGTCATGAATTTAGAATCTATCAAACTCATAGTATATGTCATAGACCTTTATGCTGCAAAATTGGTGAAAGCAACAAAGTATTTCTTAGCTTTAGCTTCAAATAAAACTACCTTCTATCTGCTAAATGCCAGGAATCTTTGAAATTCCTAGAAAGGCCAGAAGCTCTTTTAAGACTGCATAGAATAATATTGTTTCTTAAGAGATCATTTTTCACAGTCCTGAATTCCCCAGCTAGATGATGTTTTTTTCAGCTAAAAGCAAGTTTTTTCTTTTCTAATAACATTTTCCAGACCTTAGAATTAGCTCCCTTTAACTAAATTTCCTTTAACTGATTGTACTAAACAAGGCACAATGAGGACAAAACTGGACCATACACAGTCATATATGGCTTGTATTTAACGTAAGACATGTGTAAGATAAATACAGCACACTTTTTCTTTTCTCATACATAACCGATGCATTTTTCATCCCAGAAGTTCTGCAATGTGTTTTAATACCTGGTTGCATCTTTCCAAACACACTTTTGAACTAAGCTACAGCTGCAGAGCTTAAAAAAACAAAAATAAAACAATCAAAACTCTCCTTGAAAATGACAGGTGCCAGGGAATGGGGGGGGCAATTAGAGGAAGGTGGTCAAAAAGTACCAATTTTCAGCTGTAAGATAAATAAGTACTTACGGATGTAATGTACAACATTATGATTACAGTTAACACTGCTGTATGGTATATATGAATGTTAAGAGAGTAAACCCTAAGAGTTATCATCACAAAAAATTGTTTTTCCTTTTTTTTTTATTGTATCTATCTTTGTATTTCTCGTATTTTTCTTTTTATTGTATATGAGGTGATGGATGCTAGCTAAACTTATTGTGGTAATCATTTCACAATATATATAAGTCGACCCATTATGCTGTACACCTTAAATTTATACAGTGATATATGTCAATAATAAAACTAGAAAAAAAGAAAAAAGACAGGTACCTATTTATAACCCATTTTTATTTTCCCTCCCCTTTTCATGTTAGATAGGATGTCAATTGTGAAGACTTTTTAATGAAAATGTGCAAAATTATTGGTGTTTGTAAAGAGATAGACATCTCTTTCCTGTTTGATGTTGTAGTTAGCTGGTGATAACGTTTATTGTTGGACTTCATGTAGCATAAGTGTAAACCATCAAAATAAGTCTGCACTAAATATCTTTTATGAGAGGAATACATTTAAATATCCTAGTTTCAGAGAAGAGCAGGGTCATGTTTACTACTTCGTGACTGACAAACATACATTGCTGAAATAAGTGAAGTGTGATTAAATATCGCTCCGTGCTTAATATTTCATTCATTTATTGCATGCTTACTAGATGCTAGGGACAAAATTTTAGGCACTGGCTATATGAAGCCAGCCACAGTAAGTAACATTTTAATTAGGGAAACAATAAATGTGTATATAAGACTACAGATGTAGACATAGATATAGATAAAGACATAGTGATAGATATAAGTTTAGGATTAGACTTAGGATATAGATACAGATGTAGACAGATATAAAATAGAGACAGGACTGTAGATAATATTGAGTATGAAGAGCATTAAGTCAGTCTAAGAAGTTGGAGAAACATGGAAGCTAGTTCTATTATGTTGATAATTTTCCTTTTCATAGAAATTTCATAGAAATTTTTTGTTCACTATAAAGCTAGATTTGCCAAGTTGAATTACCAAAGAGAATTTCTAAGAAAAATTACAAAATCTCAAAGAATAAATGAATCATCTATATACACATTTGTCATTGTTTTTTCAAATGGTTCAAAGAAGGTGTCCCTGCTTACTAAAAGTGGTTGTGTCTTCTTTTGCCTTTCAATTACTTAGGCTTTCTTATACTTTATATTTGTTTATGTGTTACTCCTCTCCCTGCTTCCAAGCCATAGGAACATTGTCAATTTTACATTTCCTTTGTTTTCACTCCTACCTTATAGCTACTTCAGTACTGGGCAAAAGTTTTATACACAAGAAATATCTGATGAATATGTAATCAAAATAATTTTAATTCAATCTAAAAATTTCATTACTTGAAATGTAGGGAAAAAGAATTCTAATAAACTTGGAAAATAGCACATATAAAATTGAAGTTTTCAGCAGTTATGGAAAATATTATTCTATGGAAATATTAAGGGTGGTGTAAATTTAGAATTAATTTTGAGCCGTCATTTTACGTAAGCCCCCAAGTTTCTGAAAATATTCTGACAAATAAGGCAATGTCGGAGCCATCCTATAAAATAAGTGAAGCTTGCCCTTTGCTTGTTTATTAACTTTGGATACAGATCCTGGATAGCTCAGTCCAAAGAGCATTGTATGCTTTCTTAGTCAATCTTTAAAATGTGCTGGCACTACAGTGGCGAACCAGAGAAGAAAGCCCTATGAGGAATCAAAAAATATTACGAACAATAGTGTCATCGAAGGGAAAAGCAACTGCATCTTATGTCATTAATTGCGTTACTGTTCAGGATTTAAAACATAGCGCCAATTCTTTACCATATCATCCATCAAAGACTGGCAGTGGAGAGGTGTAATGTATGAAAATTAAAAATCTGTTTGTTACCGGAAATCTACAGGCATGAACAGCATCCATCAAAAGCAGAGAGATGCAGGATAAACTGGGGTTGGCCTGAATAAATATCTGCACAGGTTATTAATATTTGTTGTTAAATATGTTAGCAATACTATTTATTTGCTTAATATTTAATTTTTTATGTAGTTGAGAATAGCAAATATAAACAGATAGGAATGTTAATTGAAAATTTGTATTTTAAATATTTTTTTTAGAAAATAAGTTGTTTATAAAACAAGTGTTGGCTAAAAAAAAAAAAGAAAGAAAAAGTGTGCCATTAAATAGATATTAATATTTCAGGAAATCATCGAAAGAATAAGTGCCTCTGCTTTTTCTTTTCAAAAAACTGCTCTTGAATTTACTAAACTTAATTTATATTTCATTGTTGCTTCTATTTTGAGAACTATGACCATAATATTGCTTCGACATCTTGCTCAAGACATTCAACTTTCTCCCGTAAGTGGAGGCAATGAAGGAGCAAAGTGATCTGTGCTGTAAAGGACAGAGGTATGATCCATGCTGTTTAAGAAACAGTTATTGAACTGTTGAATTGATCATTAATTGAAACTGACCCTAAGACTGAAAGACATAAAATAGTCTGTGCCTTGGGTAATGTTAGAGAAACACTCTAACAAGGAATGCAGCGCCCAAAAGTTCTCCATAAGGAAATGGAAATGGTGTACATCGGAATACACTACAGGAGGAAGGCATTGAGGTGCTCAGTGTGTACGAGAGCATGGAATCAGCTGCCTGATCCTATTGCCACGGTTAGTTCTCTATTTTTCAGTATAAGAGAATTTTTCAGGAATTTATTTAACAGTAGAAATGCTAGTATCCTTAACGTGAAATTAAAATATAAATATAAATATATATATATATTTTAAAACCCACAGACTTGACATTATAATATACTGTTCTTTATTGCACTTCAGAAATATGCCTCTCAAAAGACATCTTATCTTTTCTCATCTTTTATCATCTCCATGTTAACCCTCAATTCTGTCCTTTAATATGGCTTACTACTATATTTCTCTTTAGCTTATGAACAATAATGGGATGCCAGGGAAAACAAAAGACAGTAAGTTTAATATCTTTCAGTGGCGCTTACAATACTACCTGCAGCAATTGATATCCACTTGAAAAATATTTTGATCTGTCTCTGGTACCCCTGTGCACTCATTGTACTCATATTCTGTTCCAAAGTGTAACAACTCTCCACCCACCAAAGTAGACAGTCTATAACTTCTTCAGTAGCAATTTGGGGACCTCAGATATATGAAACATCAAGCCATCTATTAACTCATTTATTCATTAAACATTTTCTCTGTTAGGTGTTGGGAAGACTAAGAGGTTAATAAAAGAAAGAAAACACATATCATTGACCATAAATATTGACATACTAACTGTTACAAACATAATGTGAATCATAGGCATTAAAATCAGTTTCACCTGCTCGAGTAATCTAGAATTCTATGACACGAAAAAGTTAATAAATAAGCCATTTATTTTTCTCAAGCTACCACATGCACATTGACAAGTAGTATTTGCTATTATTCGTTCTTTTATTTTTTTATTTTTTTGCACACAGAATATTGAAGGAGATATCAGAGCCTGACCAACAGTTCACTGTTTTTTTCTTTCAAAGGGATAAGACAAAGTAAATAGAGCATTTCTTATAATTAAGATAATTATAGATCTAACTGCTTTGATGTATAGCTGGTCAGAGAAACAGGGATCCCGCCAGAATTGGGAGAATGTTACAAAGAGTTTTATTTGCCAGTGATAGTTCAACACATCCTGCTGCACTGAGAAGAGAGGTGTATTTGGGAATAAAGGAATTTCAAATATTAGACGAACTCCTTTAGTTGGGAAACAGCAAACTCATTTTTGTATATATCAATAATATTCATAAACTTTTCCAGAAAAGTTAATAGGACAAATAGATATATTTATTTTACATTTGACAAAAATTTTTTTAAATATATTATTTTACCTGCAAAAGAAATATATTTCCTTTGTTATGATTCATTTGGCATGATAAACCACCAAATGTAATATAATGTGAAAGTCATTTTATTCTAAGAACTAAACCTCAGGGCATTAGCTACAAGAGAGACGTTTTCAACTGAGTCTCTGACTCTCTCATATGAATGCTCTTCACAGCACTTAGGAAGCTGATCTATATATCTGGTTCTTTTTATTTTTTACATTTTATATTGAAATATAAAAATTTGCATGAAAACATGAATCTTTAAAGCAGCTGCAATTTGTCTGCTAGTTCACTGCTGTTTTATTGGGGCATGTCTAATATATTTCAGGGAAATATTAATCAATAAAATGGAAAGAGAGTTTTAATGATTTGTCCAAAATATTATGCTTGTATCATACCAAATTTCTAGAAGACAGTTAAAACTTCTAATTAATGCCTGTAAATAATTTAACTAATGATTTGTATAAACTTTTATTTTCTTTCTCATGCATGGTAATTATATTATTAATGTGGATTATATTATATTGTGATTTACACTGATCTAAAATTTGTTTTCTGGACTTCTTTTTAAAAAATAATTGGAAATCAAGGTTGGAAATATTAACTTAAAAATTAAATTTTTTTCCTGGTATATCTTTTTCCATTTACTCTTTTAATTTTTAAAAGAAGACTTTTGGTTAAAGATTGAAAGCAGCTAATAATGTTCTTTTAATAACTTTATTGAGCTATGCTCCAAGCACTGCACAAGTAACCTATTTAAAGTAACAATTCAAAGTTTTTGTGTGTGTGTGTGTGTGTGTTTTTTTTTTTTTGTAAATTCACAGCGTTGTGCAACCATCATCAAAATATAAATTCAGAATTTTTTCTATATCCGTTAGAGTAACTCCTCCCTTCCCTATAATCCCAGCCCCAGTCCAAGATGACCACTAAGCTCTATAGATCTGCCTATTCAGAACATTTTATATAAATGTAACCATATGATAAGTGGTCTTATGTGACTTGCTTCTCTCATGTAGCATAATGTTTTCAAGGTTCCTCGATGTTGTGTTTCATTCATTTTTACTGTAGATGAATATTCCATTGAATGGAAATGTCACATTTTATTTATTCCTCAGTTTACTATTATGAGAGATGGTACTATTATCATGCCTATACAAGTTTTTGTATGGACATATGTCTTCTTTTGGATATATTCCTCAATGTGGAATTGCTGGGTCATATGGTAACCCTATGTTTAACCCTATCAATAATCCTATCAATTTTTGAGAAACTGATTAACTATTTCCCAAAGCAGTTGTGCCATTTTACATTTCCAGCAGCAGTGTAAAAGCGTCCCCGTTTCTCCACATACATTTGCTATCCCTCTGTCTTTTCTACTGACACCATCCTGGAGGGTGTGAAGTAATATCTCACTGTGGTTTTGATCTGTATGTCTCTAATGACTAACAATGTTGAGTATCCTTTAATGTGTTTGCTGGCTATTCGCATATCTTATTTGGAGAAATGTCTATTCAAATTCTTTGCCAATTTCTTTAAATGGGTGTCATTATTATTGAACTGTTAAAGGTTTTGTTTTTTTTTAATGTCTTCTGGAAACAAGTCCCTTTTCAGATATGTTATTTGCAAATATTTTCACCATTCTGTGGATTGTCTTTTCACTTTTTTGATGGTGTCCTTTGAAACACAAAAGTTTTGAGTTTTGAAAACTTTTCCTTTTGTTGTTTGTGCTTTTGGTATTGTATCTAAGAAACAGTTGCTTACCCTAAATCACAGATATTTATTGTTATATTTTCTTCTATTAGTTTTATCATTTTAGCTCTTACATTGAGACCTTTTATCTATTTTGAAAGAATTTTTATATAGGGTGTTAGATAGGGCTCTCTCTTTGTTCTTTTACACGTGAATATCCAGTTGTCTCAGCACCATTTCTTCAAAAGACTGTTTTCCCCCCATGTTGAACTGTTCAGCAAGCTTGCCAAAAATCAGTTGGCTGGCCATAAATATAAGGGTTTATTTCTGAACTCTCAATTTTATTCCATTGTCTATGCATTTATCTTTATGCCAGTATCACACAGTCTTGATTACTGTATCTCTGTAGTAAAGTTGGAAATATACATGAGTTGTCCAACTATGTTCTTCTTTCTAGGAATGTTTTAGCTATGCTGGGTCTTTGCATTTTCGGATGAATTTTAGGATCAGCTTGTATTTCTGCAAAAAACAAACAAACAAACAAAAAACAACAAAAAAGTCCAGCTAGGATTTTGATAGGCATTGTGTTGAATGTATAGATCAACATGGAGAATATTGCCATTTTAACAATGTTAAATGTCCACCTTAATTATGGCTGTCATTCCACTTACTAAGTTTTCTTTACTATCTTTTGACAAGTTACAGTTTTCAGTAGACACGCAATTCTTTTGATAAATTTATAACTGAGTATTTTATTCTTTTTGATACTATTATAAGTGGAAAATTTTAATTCCATTTTTGGAATATTTATTATTAATACATAGAAATGAACTATGAAGGGAAGCTTGAGGAGTGCTTTCATATGTGTCCCACATTTGTCTCTGATTACTCTTGAGTGGTTGGAACCTAGCACATACAGCCCTGCAAACCCCCAGAGTTGTCCATGCTCATAGGAGGGTAATTCTTTGCTGTCATTTTCTCTGTTTCTATTAAACTTAAGGTGCTAGTAGCCTTAGCGTGTATCATGGGGCTACTAACCTCCTAATTGCTTTCCACAGTGGTCTCTGTTTTGTCAGCAACACTATTAAGCAAAAAGTTCTTCATGCTCTGTGAGAATAGTCCCCTCAGGCAGAGCTGCAGAGGTCTTAGTCCTCCAGTCCTGCCTTTCCCCCTGCCCTTGCCCAGAGGTGGAGGAGGGGTTAATCCTGAGATAATTGCAACCCGTCCTCTGGATGTACAGGTTCCATCCTTTCAGTGGGGCTAGGAGGTTAAAGGGAGACCTGGTCTTGGCCACACCTACCTAGAGTGTCTACAACACAGAGCTCAGGGGGATGAAAAACACTAGCAGCCTGCCTTTCTCTGAGTAAAAACATAGCCCCAGAGTGGACACTGTGTGGCAAAGGACCACGCTCCCCCTGCCCACATCTTCCAGGTCTTCATGTGCCCAGAGGGCAGTGTTCTGGGGAGAGCTATAGTAGCATCAGTGCGGTGTGAGGGTGGTGAAGCAGCATCTGTGACTCAAATGCCACAGATTCTCATTGTTCTTAGCATGGACTTTGGAGATTTTCTTCAGTGAATGCTTCCTTATTTGCTGTATGCCATTAGGACAATTTCCAGAGATTTTTAAATGATTGATTTTTAAATTGTTATTCCAGGGAGAGTTCCAGTAAGATGTACCAGGCTTCCTACTCCATCATTCCCTAGGTACCAACCTTTTCCCTACTCCCTGTCTGCCTCTTTTAGATAAATGCTAATACATTGACAAAACTGTCAGGGCTCGTCTGCTTATCGCACACCCACATTCCAGTTGCGTTGATTTTCACACAGAGGCCACAGAAAGCACTCTGCTCCTGAGACCAAAACCTTTATTAGTTTACAACCTTTCTATAAATTTATTGGGAAGAGTTGAAATACAAATTTGCTCATTTTGAATTCATCATACTGAATGCGGAATCTAAAAAAAAAAAAAAAAGATACAAATGAACTTATTTACAAAACAGAAACAGACTCACAGACTTAGAGAATGAACTTATGGTTACAAGGGGAAGGGGAGGGATAATTAGGGAGTTTGGGATTGACATGTACACACTGCTATATTTAAAATGGATAACCAGCAAGGACCTACTGTATAGCACTAGGAACTTTGCTCAATATTTTGTAACAACCTATATGGGAAAAGAATGGATACATGTATATGTATAACTGAATCATTCTGCTGTACACCTGAAACTAACACAACATTGTTAATCAACTATACTCCAATATAAAATAAAAAGTTTAAAAATAAATGAATAAAAAAATTAAAAAAAGTTTAAAAAATGAAGTTCTGCTCTTGAAGTAGCTTAAATTTCTTCAAAATGATAACATAAAATATTTCAGAAATTTATTATATAATAGAAAATACTGCTGTGTACCATTGTTATTGTACAACATAATATCATTCTGCACTGGATCAAACACACAAATGTAAAAGATTTTAATATTTCGCTAACTCTTCCTTAGATCATGCTTCCTTTTTAAGAAGGAAAAGAAATGCTTTACTTGTTCTTAATTAACTATAAGCAGTTCGAAAGCCAGACCTTAAAATTTTGTAATCAATATCTTTCATAATATGTGAATCAAAGGAAAGTAAAAAGATTTGTTGAGAGGTTAGTTTGACGAAATCTGCATTCTGTCTATGAAAGCAGTCACTGTTGGTATTCTGCGCAGTAAGGCCTTATACTGTGTGTGTCCATGTGTGTCTGTACTACATGTATTGATGTACTAATATGTAGAATAGATATCTTGTTATAACAAATTGTATGCCTGCATTTATATTAGATATTTACACATATAGTTTAGATGTAGCTATATATCTAAATAGAGATTAAATCATCATATTTGATACGTTAGTAAGTAGAAAAAGGATATAGAGTTATTTTTATTCTTTGTTTTAATGAGACATCACACCTGGAAAAGAATAATAATGTCAGTTTAATCTCAGGTCAAAACTTTTATTTATTTACTTGTTTCAGCCTAAATCTATCTTAGTACTAAATAGTATCACTTCTCAGTCATTACAAGTCACATGAGGGTGACAGAAATATCTAGTGCATGCTACAACAGAGAAAGTAAAAGAAAGAGAGATTAAAGATATTAAAGAGTCAGAAGGGTTTTCCCCTTAAAATAAACAAAAAAACTCCTGTCCTGTATGTTGTCATAATATGTCCACATTCAGTGCTACATGATGAAGGTAAATAGAAACAATGAATTATAATAAATCAAATTAGACAAATTCTCAAGTTGTATGCATGGCTACCCAAAAATGGACTCTATTTTTTGTGTGTTTTCTGAATAATTTTTTTTCATTATCTAGTTATTTTTTCCTTTGTTCCCAGTGGCAGATATTTATCAGCATTTCAAAGTGAAAATTGTAATGAAACAGTAATTAAGACCATCTGTTACTAGCAGAGGAAAAAACAGATGGAAAGTTGGGACAAAGTAGCCCTGAAAAACACTATTATATAGAAAAATTCACTATGACAAGGAGGGGTAAGGTGAAATTATTAAGATAAAGGTTTATTCAATAAACAGGTTTGAGATGTTTGGTTAAAATTAGGGAAATGATAGATTTAGTACAAATCCTTCAGCATATTATAAAATAAAGAGCAGATGAATTAATTAATGTAAAAATATGACATCCATTACCACAAAATGATAAAATGGTCAAACATAAAGCTGAATATAAGTACTCAGAAAAAAAAAAAAATCTAAAATTGAGATAAACACAAGAAAATTTTTAAAAATAGAACAAATAAACCTGGGTCTATAAAAATAAAAGTCCTATTTTCCTCTAATTTTTCCATAAGAGTAGCAATGACAAAACAGAGGGAAAATCTCAAATATATTCATTTTTCAATAAGCTTATAACTAACAAGAAAAAAAAAGACTAGTGAATATATAGGGAAAAAATTACTTAGTTTACTAAGGAAAAATTAGAAATTATATTAAGCATTTAAAATAATTTTGACTCAAAAATATTTCAAGATATTAAAATATAATCAAGATGAAGTTCCATTTATTTGTTCTATTAACTAAGCAGTTATGTATAGTACAAAAATTATTATATCCAGTATTGTCTCTTTTACAATTTTATAAAATTATAGAATGTTTTAGAATATAAATATAGGAACATGCATGGAGTTTTAAAAATAGTCTTTTCTTTCTGTAGAGTAGTTAATAACATGAAAATTGTTCAAAAGAGGGAAATTATTATGAATATTATTATTGTAGTATTAACTTTAATAATAAAATAATCAGTCATAAAGTAGGCATGTAGCCATTCAAATAAAAATTACGAATACCTATTAATTACATAATGGTAATGGTAATGATGTTAAAATATATAGGTATACTGTAATTAAAAGATACAAAAACCTAGGAAAGAAAGAAATGAAAGTGTGGTCTGGAAAATATTTTAAAATTCCTATTTAATTTAGTGGGTTTGGAAATTCTTGACACATTTTAGCAAATCAAATCCAGTAATATGTTAAAAGTATAATATATGATGACCAAATATGGCTTCTTTCCAGAATGCAAGATTGATTTAACAGTCTTAAATTTAATTCAATATAATCTACCATATTGAGACTGAAAATATCTCAGAGATGCTTACACATCTATTTGAATACCTACAATTAAAATGATTGACTAGCAATTGTTTATGAAGATATGGGTCAAATGGAAAACTAATACACTGCTCATAGGAATGTAAAATGGTAAAACCATTTTGGAAAATAGTTTCCCACTTTCTTTAAATGTTAAACATATACCTACCATGTGGTCTAGCCATTACCCTCTAGCTATTTACCCAAAGAGATAAAAAGCACATGTCTGTACCTGCAGACAATGGAATGTTATTCAGTGCTACAAATAAATGAGCAATCATACCATGAAAGGAGATGGAGAAAACTTAAATGCATATTACTAACTGAAAGCAGCCAATTTGAAAAGGCTACATATTGTATGATTCCAATTATATGGCATTCTAAAAGAGACAAAACTATGGAGACAGTAAAAAGATCAGCACTTTCAAGGGGTTAGGGGAGAGGTTGGAATGAATTGGAGGAGCACAGAGGATATTTAGGGCAGTGAAACTACAGTGTATGAAATAATAATGTTGGATATATTTCATTGTATATTTGTCAAAATCCATAGACTGCACAACACCATGAGTGAACCCTAAGGTAAGCCGTGGACTTTGGGTGATTATGATGTACCAATGCATCAATTGTAACTAATATACCACTCTGATGGGGGATGTTGATAATAGGAGAAGCTGTACATGTGTATGGGGAGGGTTTATATGGGAAATCTATGTACCTTCCTCTCAATTTTGCTATGAACCAAAAACTGCTCTAAAAAAATAAACGCACATCTCTACAAAGAGTTGTAGACAAATATTCATAGCAACTTTATTTGTAGTTACCAAAACTGGAAACAACACAAATATCTGTCAATAGGTGAATAGTTCTATGAATCCATAAAATATAATACTACACAGCAATATGAATTATTGATAGATGCAACCAAATGTATGTATCTCAAAAATTATTCTGAGTGAAAGAAGCTAATTGTTCCCCACCCCCCCAAAATAAATCTAATACAATTTTAGTCATATAAAATTCTAAGAAATACAAAAATAACCTGAAGTGAAATAAAGTAAATATTTGCTTGTTTGTGCCTGGGAATTGAGAGCTACTGAGAGGGATTACATTTAGGGCAAAAGGAAACTTGCAAGTGACTGATGATACATCCACTACCTTGATTGTGGTATCGTTCACCCTTGTCTGTGCATGTGTGTGTGTGTGTATACATTGTACATTTTAAATATATACAGTTTATTGCATGTCAATTATACCTTGGTTAAAAATAAAACAGAAGGCGTGGGGTTGGGGATGAAATAGGTGAGGGACATTAATAGGTACAAACTTTTAGTTACAAAATAAATGAGTCATGGGGATGAAATGTACAGCATGAGAAATATAGTCAATCATATTTTCACATTTTTTATGGTGACAGGTGGTAACTAGCCTTAGCATGGTGAACATTTTTTAATGTATAGAAATATTGAATCACTATGTCGTGCACCTGGAACTAACATAGTGTTGTAGGTCAATTATACTTCAATTAAAAAATATTTTAAAATTTTAACAATAAATAAAACAAAACAAAGCAAAAAGCAGTGAGGGACATAAGGACATTTCCTTAATGTTCTCCAAGATCCTGAGCTTCCTCTCTGCCTAGAGACAGGTTACGGAGTTTACAATATTCCTCCTTTTCTGGCTCCCAAAATGGAAGTATCACTAGCCTTTGGTTTCACGATCTCAAAGTAAACTTGCTGTGCTCTGCGAAGTGTAAGGCTCTAGAGTTCTCTTGATTTTGCATAAGCCAGATGACACAGAAGAAGGTTAGTAAATGATGAGAAAGCTTGGGAAAGTCTCACCACTGGCAAACCGAACATTAGTTCTCAAACAGGGGAATACAAAAAAGTGTGGGAATGAGCCTTGGACTCCTTCCTCTTGCAATCCTATTCCTGCATATGAGGAAACTGCAAGTTGGACACTCATTATTTTAACTAATGTCACAGAAATTCTTAGAAAGGCAGCCAGGACTTGCAAGGAGAATTGGAAGTGGTTCCTTGTTAGTTAGGATGTGTTGCACACATCCTGCCCTGTGCACACTTGCGAGTGTCCTGAGAGAATGACTGCTACTAACTGTGCTGACACTGAAAATGCCATACCATGCCCTTCTACAGACAGGGCTGTAGATTCTTGCCATCAGTGAAAAGGAATTGATGATGTTGAGTTGCATCAGAAAATAGAAGGGGTTGCAAGTCAGAAAGTGCCCTGAAAAAAGAAGTGAAAAACAAATGAAGGAATAGTTGGAGTTTTCGATACTGTGTCCAGAGGATGAATGAATGCTTCTTTGATGGGTTTGACCAAATGCCCTGAATGACAGTGATCAAGTTGAACCATCTCAAGTTCTGAAATTCTCTGACCCTTCTCTTTAATTTTCTGGCTCTTGAACTGATTCATCAGACTTTGGAAATTATAGATGGCTCTGCCAAGTGGAAATCTATAGACTGTGGTACAGCCCTAGATGTTACTGGAAAAATCACTGCCTTCTGAAGGACAAGCATTTGATGAAAAAGTTTGACATGGCTATCAGAGTCCCAGCCTTCCTTTCTCTTTTACTTAATAATAGTTCCTGGGGAAGCATCAAGATCTTGGGAAAGCTGTACTTATATTCCAGGGACCCTGCGGTAAAGGGGGCATATACCCACCCTATTCTCCCCCCAAAGCATAGTAAGACTGTGGGTGTAACCCAACTATTTGGCATTCAATATAATTTTATTTAAAATAATTTATTCAGAATCAGTGTTCTGAAAGCATGTGTATTTTTCCATATTTGAAAAAATTGAGCCAAGAAGAAATATTTAATTACATAACTAACAGCAAAAGTCTATTAAAGGTGTCACTTTCTTTGATCTTGTATTTATTATCACTGCACTGATAATTGGGAACTATATGAGATTTTAAAGGTGTAACATGGGAATTCTCACAAATTAGCTTTTGCTGTTATTAGTGGCTCAAGAGCTTTCCAATTGTATTTCTCATACACTCAAAGTGAAATCATTGTGAAATCATTGCTTATTTCAATAACATGATTTAGTAATATCTCATGATTGTTTTATCAATTTTAAAAAAATTGTTCCTGTAAAATTGAATATTGGTCAGACCTTTATGGTTAATTATAAGCTTTAATTTCTTGGCAACTTAAAGAATTAAAATAATATCATGCTTTCTTTAAATTCTTTGAAATTGAATTTATGATCTATAGACACATTTGTAGAATGTGTGAATCTCTGACATAAGGATATGTGTAAATAATGTTATGCATACAGTTATATGGTAAAATAATAAAAATTAAACATATTATATTTCACACTTAAAGATTGGTTTCAACACATGAATTTTAACATTGATCTACTACAAATTAATAAAGTCCACAGTAGATTTAGATAAAATCTAAATTGTTTTAACTGGACAAAATAAAATAATCTAAACGTCATGTAATGAGAAAACATTATTATATGGAATATTTGAAAAATGAATAGAAACATCTGATCATTTTTCCACTTTAGAATATGAATTTCCTGTTTAAATAACTGAATATATTTCTTATTTTGAGAGATTAAGTTTTCATTTTCTTTGTGGATTATGTAGAGAAATTATAAAAGGATACAAGAGGATTTTTCCATCTTACTGCTATCATAGACCCAACTAGTCAAACATTTAATAGACAGATATAAATAACAACAAAAAGAGACAAAATGTTTTTTTTTAATTACCAGAAACAAATAGACTCTAGGAAGACAATGCAGAACAGTCAAAACCTCAACCACTCAATCACTATGCACCCATGTCCTAGCTGTCCAGGACAACTGCCCATAAGATTCACAGCAAATGGAGCAGCTCGACAATGTATCATTCCTCTATTGTGTAGGTATCCCTCTCTGTTAAGCCAGCAAATTGACGATGCTGCATTAAAAAAATTAATAAATAAATAAAAACTAAGAGAACAATTTTTGGTAAGTCACCAAATTTTTTTTCTGCCTCTTGACATCAGGCTTTCGCTTAAGTACAGGTAAAGTGTCAGCATTTAGCTTCCTACATGTAAATTTAATAACTGTATGTTTGAGTAGAAAAGAGATAATTTGTTATTTAGTATTTAATAAATTCCCATCCTGCTATATAGAACACAAATATATATAGGAAAAAAACCTCTGATGTCAGAAGTTTATATAAATGATAACGTAAATAAATCTATTATGAGGCAGAAAGAGAAGAAGAAAGCTGTATAGAAAAGAAGTAGAAATTGTGATAATAAATGAGGAATATGTATACATGTGTTTATGTATTTATACATATATGAATATGTATAAATATATCTTAAATATATATAATCAATATTGAAAAATTAAAGCTCTGAGAATATATTTCATTCTGTCCACTGATTAGAATAACACCTCTTCTTGTGATTTAAAATATAATTCAAATACACCCTCATGACTATAAATTTATTTTATTTTAAACATTTTTAAAATAAATCACAAAATTATTTTATGAGACAGTATGCCATCCTAAGCCACCATTTAGTGACTTAGCCCTGTGATTTGTATATTTAATATCACAAAATATTAGATGAAAACCTAGCATGGTCATTGAGTGAGTTACCCAGAAATTTAATTTCTATATTCTATTTGAATAGTGTTGCTTGCTGCTTTCGTCTGTAGCAATTCCCCAGAAGAGTTTTTTTTTTTTTTTGGAATAAATAAGAATTTTTTTAAAGGATGCTGAAAATTATTTCCAAAGAGGAAAAACAAATATTAAAGGAGTTTAGCTACTCCCATTGAATTTTTAGGCATGAAAAATCCAAGGGGTATTTTGGGAAGACAGCCAATATGTGTAATAAAGAAAATGGGAATAATTAAATAGAAGAAAGACCTATTAAACGATGAATTTTATGAATGACCTACATAAACACACCGTAGCATTCTAAGAGCACAGTTAAATTCTTGTGTTTTATACTATTTCTGATGATCGTCTTCTCTCTTGATAAACGAAAGTTGATAATATAATGTTTAGCTTTTGACAGCGGGATTCCACATAGCTGGATTTCATATATTATAATAACATGAAAATTTAGCAGAAACTCATCAATATAACTGTGACTCTGTGACAGAATACATCTTCTTCTTAATTACACTTACCACGAGCTGTGCTTTAAGTCAGCAAAGCAATTGCCGCAAATCTATTTCTAAGGCTGCATTGTTTTGAGCCTCAGTTCCTGTGTTCACGTTGATAACTGTGCTGCCTGAGAACAGGAAGTCCTCCTCCTCTGCTGCTGCTTGGAATTGCTCTAATTTGTTCTGGTAATGGGTGCCAGATGTCAGAGTATAAAAGAAAGCTGGACCAGGCAAAAAGATTGCCGTTCTGACCTTCTATTGAATCCCAGAGCTCTTACCCTCTTTTGTCTTCTGTGAAAATCAAATATTCACAAACATACTGAACGAAGTGGGACAGGCAGCTTCCCTCCTGTGGAAGCTGTCACAGCAGAAGAGAGATGGCTGCTTGTCACTACCCTGGAAGGGCAACATCTGCCAAAGTTCTCCAAGCTGTCTTGTGGGGTAGGGGGGGAGGCAGAAGGAAATAGAAAGGAGAGAAAAAAAATGAACCCGTATCATCCACATCCACAGAGGCATCTCCTGTGTAATGACTGCTACTTCTTCAAAATTGCATTCTCCCCAACTGGGTCTTTGGCATCTCCTTTTAGTAAAGATGAAGAATAGGTCTGAGGTTTTGTTTTCCTTTGCCTTTTATTTTTCAGTAACTACAGGGCTAAAATGTCTCTGCTTGTATAATGCATATCTAATTTATTGCATTTGTCACTCCATTTGTCTTGGTCAAAGAGGTTTAAATCTGAAGAAGTCTCTGTAGAGTAAATCAAAGTGAATATAGTCAGATATCTGCTGCCGTTGATAAGAGTATAAACTGGCGATAAAGTCGATCAACTAGTACAGGATTTACATGTCTGAGCATTTAAATCACATTTTTTTAAACTGATTTTCTACAGGTTCACAGGGTTCCATGCAACTCATTTTCTATTTTTAATGAAGTTTATAGTCCCCAAATTTTCAAATGGTTGTTTTTTTGCTGTAAATGGAGGATTTTTGTTTCCAAGGAGTGTTCCTACAGAAGGTGTCTTTGTTTTCTTTTGTAAAAGTGTAGTTGGAGGATAGAAATACCATCCTTTATTGAGGGAAAAGCATTTTGTTTTCTCAGGAAAAGTAGGGAACGATAGAAAAAAAGCAATTAACTATTCTGTTTAACAACTTTGTCATCCTAGCAGCACATAATAAGATTTGAAAATTCAGATAAATATCTAAAATTATTTTAGAATTCTAGTTATTCACTATTCGCCTAACAGAGCTGGGGATGCTAAAATTTAAAATCAGTAAGAAACGTGACACTTATTCAAGGGTCACTGTACCAATAAAACAACTCTGCTGGCACAGCATACATCCTTATAATTAAGCTGGTCACAGTTTCTGTTTATCTCCTCCTTAATTTCTTTTCCCCAAAATGTCAGAAGATTCAAGTATATCTTAGTTTTTCTTGAGATTTTTAGTAATTTTATAATGTGATTTTAATTTTTTCTACAGTAACTTGCTCTATTTAAGATTTCTTTGAGAAAAACAGATATTTAAGAATTAAGCTATAAATAAAGACACCAAAAGCCTCTGGAAAACCCAGTTATACTTGTTGGCATCCCTCATTTCTGATCATTGATAATGTGTTTATAAATGTTAACTTACTTAGTCAGTGTACCCCACAGTATCCAGAAGCATATTCTTTAGTTTGTCCAGAACTATCCCTGTAAAAAACTAAGCCATGTACAGGACAGCATGATGGGGTGACAGGGCTCTCTCAGGACAGGGGCAGAAGCAAAAGCAGTTCTCAATGGCGAGAGTTCTTCCTTATGCCAGTGTGTAACTTGTTTGACCTCTTTGATACTCATTTTCTCATCTTTAAAACAGGATTAATATTTCCTATCGTGTAAAAATTCAATATGATATATTTGAGAAATCACCTGGAGCACATCAGATGCTCTAAAAATTTTTATTGGAAAATATATTGTTGTATTTCAATGAATTAGATTAGCAATCTCAGACCATTAACTGGATTTGTACTATTAATTTTGTAGATTTTATAAAGGTTTTACGGGCTGTAAATGTTATATAGATATAATTACTTATGAAAAATTACACAGTGTTACACCATTTCTTGATTTCTCTTAAGGCATGTTTGATGGACCACACCTAAATGTCCATACCCAGAGCCTACATTGCCTCTTTGGAATGCAATCATGCAACTATGAGAGTCCTTCCAATTTAACAGCAGACAGAGCTTTCTAGACCCAAATACGTTAATCATTCTAGCAATAAGGGAAGATCAGCTGAAATAAAGTAACCCTATGCTGTTTCTTATAGGCTCTGGTTTGGACTATTCTATTCTTCCTGACTCATCTGTACAAACACCACAGCATTAAGGGACTGACTGTTCCCCATTCCCTGGTCTTCGGGCTTTGGCAGTACTAGGTATTGATTGAGCACCTGGTGTTCATCACCCTGTATTTTAAATTTATCCATTAACTTGACTCTGAGGAGATAATTACTCTAATCATCCTCTCCCGTCAGAGGCCTTGCTGTTCCAGGTTTCACTAACTGCAACAAAAATGACCCACTTCCAGTAGCCCTAACGTTTGCTTTTATAAAGAGAATATCCATATATTAGTTATGATTTTACTATTTCCCTCCTTTTTCTTTCCCATGAACAATCAGTTCTGCTGGGAACAAGAGAACCAGAGGAAAAGAACTGACTCACTACAATTTATTAGAACTTAATAACTATATTTGGAGACATGACGTAGATCTTTAGGGCTGTTTACACATAATGTCATGCATAGGTTTATACAAATACTCAGGAGAGTAATTTCACTTGATAGTATCCTGGGTAATTTTTAAAATGACATAGGTCATTATGGTAAGGAAGCATTTGGGAGATGGCAGAAGATCTTTCATTTAGAAAGAGTACATTTATTTATTGCCTGCCTTACTCTCCAGGTGCTATTTAACTCAAATAGAAATCCTAAAATGGAAATTCTGACTAGAAAATATTAACCATTATTCCTCTTCCCTCTCTCTTTATAGTCCTTTACCTCTCAGTTAATTGAAAAACAGAGAGTGAATATGGAACATGAGCAGTAAAAATAGCTGATACGTGGAATTATGCCTGCATAACACTGACAAACACACAGGAGTTTCTTCTGCTTCAACCTGCTCTGGTTAAGTACAGAAAAATCAACCATTAACACTGATTCCTGAGTTCTAAAAAAAAGATGAGGATACTTGTAAAAGTATAATCACTCAAAACTGGAAAATGTACCATATTATGTGTCTAAGAACTGTCTAATTCAGGATTTTTTTCTTATTAATTATGTACATACAAGAAGGCATAGGTACAGATAAATAATGTGATGGAAATTAGCTGTTCATACACAAAATCCTGGGTAGTGGAATGAACAGTGAGCTTTGGATTCTGGGTTCAGCTATAAAAACCACTAAGCATATACTCTTGAACACATTGTTTAAAGTCTCTGGTCAAAATTTCTTCATATGAAAAATGAGAATGTTAATAACCATGCTACGTTTCTCACAGAATTTGTTAGTATCAATGTACACAATTAATGCCAAAACTTTTAAACATTTTAAAATAATGTGTTTAGTTTCTATGACAATAGTAGTTTTACACAGGGAGATACTTTATTTGTGGATAAGATTGAGATAATGCATCTAATTGTCAACTAATTTACAATTAAAAATGTGATAGGGAAAACTTCTGTCAGATAATCAGTAAATAATGAAAATGTTTTTCTCTATTTTTAGTAGGAAAAATATTCCCCAGCTAATCTACACTTAACAATTACCATGTTTTATTTTACCTAATTAAAAAAAAAAAAACTTGTTTCTCATTGCCCTTGAATGTTTTACTGCCATCTTTTCTTTTCTTTCCTGAAGGCAGAAGTATTTTTATGATTTGAGAACTTTCTCTAAACAAACACACATGCGGAAATCTCTCCCATTGCAGAACAATGATGAAGGAAATTACCACCAATGTATAAAGGCTTTCACTCCCATCTCAGAAGGCTTTGTTGTAATGTACTTTTATTGTTATGAAAAGTTAGAATCATCTGTTAATATTTACTAATATAGTTTTATAATCAACAAGGATAAGGCATTAATATACAATCAGAACATAATTCAATACTGCATTTTGGCAACCATTTTTACTCTAAACAAATGCGTGGTTTTGTTGGAAGATGTGAATCATAGGCCTATCGTTATGATTACAAGGTAGGCACATGACATTGGACAGGCTAATAATAACACCTCTCCCTACCCATCACCACTGAAATAAATCCTACCCATCACCACTGAAATAAATCCATCACCACTCAATAAAGAGTTGCATTCCTTTTCTAGAATTTTCTGGCTTGACTTTCCTGTTTAAAAAAGTCATTTTTAACTTTCTTGCAATGAGCTTGTAAGGTTAGCATGGGAGTTGTTTGTGGTAATATTCGCTAACCCTCTTATACACTCATTTACACAAAAATACACATAAACCTACCCGCACAAAAGAAAACGGGCCAATGTCCATGGAAACAGACATTAGAAAGAGAGTTCTAACTTTGATTCCCCAAATAAGGCTAACTTCACCTCTGTCCTTCCCTTATGAAAAGCCAAATTACTTAATCTAGTCCTAGTTGGCTTTCAATCACTAGCAAAGGAAATCCTGAACGGTACAGTACTATTCAAGAAACTCTGCTGGATGCTTAGATAAACAAACATAAAATATAAGGCCTGACTTCTAGGTGTTAGGTGCTAATTAGAGCAATTGTTTTACAAAGATATTTGTGTACATGTCCTGGTGTAAGAGGTAAAGGGGATAATTTCACAGTGGTTCAGAGGAATTAGAGAAAATGTTGAGACAGTCAGGAGCCTCCATGGAAGACATGGGATTTGATTTAAGCTGAGATGATGGCATTATTAAGATTGGGTTAAAGGGGGAGAATTATATCTTATTCTTGAAGTCATGACACTAAGGAATATATTCTAATAAGGGTAGAGAAGGATTAGGTACATCACACAGGGAAGCCATGACAACCCTGGCATCAGCTGTAAAGTAAGCCTGATGGGAAAAAAAAGAAAAAGTTCTTATACAAATTTGAGGTCACAGGACCCCTCCTTCAAAACCATTAGCCTCTGTGGACTCCTGAGGCTCTCAGCACAGCCAGGGAGCTGTGGGTATTCGCTTTAATCCTGAGGGAACGGGAAAAGAGGATTATCTTCTTGGAGGGTATTGACCAACAAGGTTCCTTGGAGGTGGAACCAGGCACGTGGGGCTCCAGCTGTGGGAGTGGGACTCTTGAATGAGATTAGTTCTTCTGGTTACTCAGGGTTACTCCACAGAATTGTTGAGTGCCAACAAATCATTTAAACTCATATCCCTGATTTCAAATGGGAGATTCTGAATTTTGTGTTATCTCAAAGAGGTACACTGATAACATTTGAAAATATTAAAATTTCTCATATTACATTCCCATTTGGGAATACATTCATATGTACTTATCAACATGATATACACACATATAATTGGTGTATAAATGCATAGACAAAATCTGGAAGTCTTTATATAAATATTTATAGTAGTTATTTATGAGTGCTGGGATTTGGGGTTATTAGCACTGTATTCTTCATACTTTCCTGTATAAGGTAAATGTTTACAGTAAATATAAAAAATATATTCTTTTCTCAAATCTAGAAATAAAATTATTACTTGATGAACATAATTATAATTAATGCTGTGCTCCTGGGCATCTTGAGTTTGCATTCATCCATAGCTATTTTTTTCCATGAACTTTTGAGTAGGGATTCTCCAGCATCTCATAATAACACTATATCTAAAACTCCAGAATGTTATCTAGCACTTAGCAGGTTCTCAATAAATATCAATTGAATCTAACTCCAAATCAAACTATATTTTCAGATAAAAGAAGTTGCTTTTTCTCCCAATTTTAGGTTCATAGCTTGAAATTGCATAATCAAAATTGATATGTCCAAAATACATGGAGTCCATTTATCTCTCGCGTGTCACTTCACACAAAATATCCCTCCCCGTCGTCTCTGTAGCAGTGACTAACATCTGGAACAGGCTTTCTCTATCTTTCTGCATCATCAGAGCTGCCGTTTCAAATTCCATCTAAAACCATAGCTTTTTCTTTCTACTTCTGTTATTGCATTCCATAATTGCTTTATTTAACTCTGTCAAATGTATGAGGATACAGTTTTCTATGAAAACGGCTTGCACACAAATACAATGCAGTAGCATACTATTTTGAAATTAATTTCCTGGAAATGATTGCCCCGCAGGTTAGAAATAGTCTTGTGTTTATTGGTATTCAGCAAACCAGCTATATACAACAAGGCAAAATATTTTTAAAAATGGACAGATTTTTAAAATGCTGGAAGGGTGAGAACAAAAGATACTTTCCTTAATTCTTAAATGCTCTTATATAGTATTATGTCAATGTGTCTGTGCTCTGGCCACATACACCAAAAATTTATTTGGTACTTAAAGAGAGAGAATCTAATTCTGGACTGAGAGCTCTCAGTTTTGAGAGAAAAACACAGAGAATAATAGAATCTCCTTTTACTCCTTTTATTATTTCTACCACACTATATGAATTTCACCCAAGATAAAGAAAAATTTTTCAAATCATTAAGTTAGTAATGTGGAAGTAAACAAAGCTGATCCAAATGAGAAAAAAATAAAGGCTATTCATTCTGAGCTTGCTATAGGGAGAAAGTCAGCCACCATCACTTGCCTTTGGTAGAGAATCAAAGGCAGGCAGGGAAGTGAATAAACTTTATAGTAAAATCGAGGGAAGCCTCCAGGTATGCTCTGATTGGAAGATGTGGGGAACTGTAGGCGGGCTAATTAGAGGCATTCTCTGTAATTGGCTGAAGGAGCATATCTGGCTTTCTCTGGTTGGTCCTGAGTTGGAAACAGAGGTAAACATCAGGCAAGCTATCTGTCACTGACCAAGTTCTAACCTTCTGGGTAGATCACTGCCAATGATGTTCGGCTTCCTGACTGATGGCTGCAGAGATTGTGGGTTGACGTTTTATCACATATATGGTCTGGCCATTATCTATTAGTATTTGATCTTTCAGTAAAAAATAATATAATTTAGAACATATCAACTTTTAAAACAAAATACCAAACAATGAATATTAATGTTTAAAGAAAGCTTTTCTTGAGGAAGATGTATCTGAGTTCATATTCGAAGGAAAAGTAAGGACTAGCAAAACTGAGGGAACTGGGTCAGGGGATGGAAAAGAACTTTTGAAATGAAGTGAATAGTGCTTGCACAGACTCTGAAATAAGGAACAGCATAGAACGTGGATAAACAGAAAAGCCTCAGACTTGTATTCACAGCAATTCAAATTTGTCCACAATGAGTTGGCTGAGGTGTGCTGAGACTAGGTCTCACATGGCCTCTTGGTAAGAGGAAGGGTCATGTATGGTCAGACTGAGAGTGTTTTCCTAAGAATACCCAGGTGCCATTGAACGGATCGGACAAATTAGAGCTTTTCTTTTAACAAAAGAATCATTTCTACTCTTTGAAGAGTGGATAGAGGGAAACATCAGTAGAAAGCACTTAAACTCTTGCAGAACCCTTAAAAAAATATAAAGGACTAAACTATTAGCAGTGGAAAAGTAGAGGGAATAGATGGATTAAAACAGTGCTTCTCAAATACCAGTGTGAATATGAATGCACAGCAGATGTTAAAATACAGATTTAACATCTGTACTGATTGGATGGATCTGCCCCTGGATTATGCATTTCTAACAAGATTCCAAGTGAATGCCAATGCTGTTGGTCCAACTAATAATAAACATTGACATTTGAACAGCAAAGGATAAGAGAAATACTTCTCCTCTCTATGATGTCCAAGTATTTAAACAAAATTTTTGCAACAATATTTTGTATCCTGCAACAGAATTCACTGATAAAATAATCTTTCAAAACATGTGCAAAAATTTAAAGGGGTCAATAAGGTGTCCTAATAGTAATTACAAAAAGGAGAAATAAAAGAAAAATTAGTTGTAATAAAATAATATGGCTTTCAATATGAAAGTATTCAACTATGACCATACTAAAAAACATATAATCACTTTGCACCAGTACTTAAACTCAGTGTAAATATCAGTACAAATATAGATGAAAATAAGCATGCTGTTTTTGCAATAATAAAACCTGCAGCGTTGTCATTGTGACACATCTCTGCAAAATGTTTAAAATTTTTTGAAAATATTCTAAATAGAATAAATTATCATCTTGCAGTTTACACAGGATTTGTATTTCTGAAAAATATATATTCAATGTGGTTAAAATCATGCAAAAATTTGGCTTTGTACACAAAATGGAGTAAAGTTCAAGACTCAACAAATTATCATCATATATGTCCTGTGGGACATTATACATTTTGTGCAGGGCAGTAGAAAATTCTTCATTCTGTGCATTGCAGACATGGAATATCCATAGGCCTACCCAAATATTCAGTTATTGCCTATTCCATCCATAGCCTTATTTGCAGGTACTTTGTTCCAGGTTTTTTTGCTAACACAAACAATGCTGCAAGGAAAATCGTGAACACATATTTGCTTGTTGCAAAAATTGCTCTCTGAATGTGACAGATATTGTCAAATCATTCCCATAAAATGGTACCAATTTACACTTCCAGTATCAAACACTTTATATTTAGAGGACAGCTTTTATAGTGTTTTTTTTTTTTTTATGTTTCCTGCTTTTGTAGCAACCATGACAATCAGGAAGTTGACTCTGAGAAAAGACTGGGGACAATGGAGAGACTAAGCCACGCGAATACACAGAAAAAGAACATTCCAAATGCAAAGGCTCTGAGGTAGAAACATGCTTGGTGTTTGAGTAGCAGCAAGGAGGCAAGGAATGGGGCTAGACTGACCAGTGAGGTGAGAGGGAGCACAGTGGGAGCAGAGGCTGTGAATGAGGCAAGCACCAGATCGCTACCATCTGATCGCTACCATCAGATTTTTTTTTCTTTTTTTCCTTTTAAGAATGTGTGCAATAATGCACTAGGAGCTGACATAAAACTATGCAAACTATTACGAATATTTTTCTTTTATTTTTTAAAAGACAGAATGTTTGATACATGCAGTAGAATTCATATCTTTTTTTTAAATTTCTGAAACCAATAATAAAATGAAAATTCATTAGTTTACCACACAAATTAAGAAAGTATATTACTGATATTCACTGGGAGTTCTTTCTAATTCTCTTGCTTACCACAATTATTTTCATTCCATGTTTTCCTAATAGTTTTACAACAAATATTTTATCCATGATAAATATACTTTTTATTATAACATATTGAACTTACTGCATCTTGCTTTTTCAACTTACTATTAAATATCTAAGATTCAGCAACATTAATATGTGAAAGGTAGCTTTTGCTCCCTGCTACAAAATATTCCATTGTTTCTCTCCCCACTTCTTATTTATCATTTCTTTTCCATTTTTCATTGCTTTTATAACTAACATACCACATCAGTAATATATTAATTATGTTTATTGTTAAAAGTTTCTGTGCCTTCTTACCAGAATATGTTCCACTAACGCAAGCATTTTTGTTTTGTGTTTAATGATGTATTTGAGATATCTAGAATTTTGCTTGATACAGAGTTTAAGCTCAGTAAGTATATTTTGAGTGAATTAACAAATGTATTAATCTTCTATTCAGAAGAGTTGCATTTATTTCGATGTATGTATATTAATATCCGTATATACTGCAGGAATATTACTTACAGAGTTTCTATTAAGATCTGATGATTTTTGGCATGTCTGTGTCTTGTTACATAGGTAGGGGTTTTCTGGAGTGTATACATTGGCTTATAGTATAAAGAAAAATGATCAGATTCAAGCTGTATATTGAAGGTAACGGAAACAGACTCACTGACACAATGAATTAGGTGTTTAAGAAACTGAGAGGAAACATGGATGACTTGAACCTTTTGGCCTAAACAATTGGAGAAAGAAGTTGCCATTAATTGAGATAGGGAAGACTGTGGGAAGAACAGTTGGGTGTGATCAAAGGCTCAGTTACTGAAGTGTGGTATTTGACATGCCTTTTTGACGTCCACCTAGAAAGGTCAATTAGCTGGTTGTATATAATATTTGGATATCAAGGGAGAAGTTCAGTCTAGACATAAAAATGCTGGAATCTTCAGCATATGCAGTACTTAGAGCAATAAAACTGAGATCAACAACACCCAAGGAGAAGAGGTTTTGAATATTTGAAGAGAAAGGAGAGTGAGAGAGTATATACCTAGAAATAAGGTGTGATTAGTGGGTATCAGGAATAGCCTCCTTGGGATTATAATCATGAAAATGTAATGAGATCAATCAGCATCTTTGAAGATGTTTTCTCCCAATTTGTTCGGACATTTATAGAAACTTGGCATAGAATTAGACTTAAACCAAGTGAGAGTTTGGCAGGTGAGTTTGGATAGAAGGCATTTTGCTGATGCTGAACAGCTTTATTAATAGGTTATAGAAGGGATAGAGGAAATGGGGGTTGACAAGAAAAGGGATAAGGTCGTGAGTGTACAGAGATAGAATGGCACTAAGAGTACAAGAGAAGAAATATAAAACCTGAGTCCTCTTAGGGTTACACGAACAGAAATTAAAGAGGAAGCTGGGGTTCAAATTGTCTCAAATCAGAAGGTGGTTTTTAAGGCTCTGAGTAAAGAGTTGGGGAGTGGAGACTGTATTCTCGTTGTGGTCTTCTTTGGTTCTAAAGAAAGAAAGCTTCTTTGGTTAAATTTGGCATTGGAAAACATTCTGTATGACCACAGTTAACCTGTCCTACACAGTAGAAGACAATTTTCATTTAAGGAGGAAATAGAAGAATTCTAGAGTGTGCTAGGCAGAGGGCGGAACAGGACATTCAGAACCCAGCAATCTTTAATTACATCCAGAAAGAAATGTTTGTAAAAATTAATTTTCTTATAAGCTATCACCAACGCTTTCTTTATACTGTGTGGTTGATTGTGGATAGCATACCTTTAGGTATGAAAAATTATAATTTAAAAAACAGTAATTCGTAGATACTCAATAGTGATATGATGGAAACCTCAGGAATAAGTAGAAAAAGATTAAGATCCAAGACATTTCAAATCTCTTTTATTTTGGCATTTAGTAATCTTTAATTTTTGCCTTTGAAATACAATTTAGAGACCTGCTGTGGTCTGCATTTAAATAATTCCTCTTCAAGTTGAGTTGGGTCCCTACAAGATCCAGTGTAATGATGGCTTCTGAATATTAATATGCTTCTTGACCTACAGGTAACCTGACCTTTTCTAAATCTTAGTTTTAAAATTTCTCTTTATAAACAAGTAAATTTATTTTAGCTCTCTGTGGAGTGCTAAAAAAAACAACTGAATAGAGTTGTCTTTCAGAATGTGTAAAAACATTATCACTGCCAAAAAATGGAGGAATATCATTTCAGAAGTTTCACAGGGAAACTCACCTCAATGATTTTCAAGGTCTTTTTCAAAATGAAACCACTTTTTTTGGTGCATAAGAATAATGACAGTATCACAAAGAGAAAAATCTCACATTTTTCAAAAATCACACATTTTTTTCTGATTCTTAAAGACAATTTAAATCTCAACCCAATTTATAATTTCATGTTGTATATACTAGTGATTCTGAATAGTTTCATAAAAAGTCAACTAAAAGATACAGTTTTACTTGATGATATCCTTTTGTTTGATCACCATTTTATAAAAGTGGATTTCTCTCTTTAATGTCAAATTTCTCTTAATTGTGAGAAACTGCTCACATGAGCACTTTGCCTTGGAGAGAATAATAAAATTATTTTCTTAAGGATAGAAATTTTAAGTTAATCATTATACTCTTTGGGGGAATAGATCCATGGCTTTTTCATTTTTATCCTATTTCTGTCACATCATAAAACAGAAATATTTACTTATAGTTGTACAATACATGCCATCATAATAAACCAATGGGCAAATGAATGGTTGCTAAAGAATGGTTCACTTAGAAAAAGCCTAAAAAAGTTGTAAGAGATTAATTTTCAATCATTCACAAAGGACTAGAAATCTATGTTCCACTCCTAAACAAAATATAAATACATCTACCTATGAACACATACATAAAAATGTGATTTTTATAGTTCATGTGGCATACTTTTAAAGGAAAAATTGGACTTTACAGCCTCATAGGTGCTTAAACTTTAGCTAGTCTACCAGCTTTATTTTTCAAAAAATAAAACTGAGGCTTAAGTAAGGATGCTTTAATTATTAGCCTTGGTATTTTCCAGTGTTCAATATTCCTTAGTATTATGTCATGTTCCCATGCTCCCATGCTCTCTTTACTCCTCATGCCTGGTAAAATAAAGAGCTAGTGAAATAAAAGAAATTGGGGTAATAAAGTAGAAAGAAGAAAAGCAAAATTTATAAAAAATTATTTCAGTTTACACGACATTGTAACACATCTCTGTCCCAATCAATAACAGATCAAAGCTATTACCTACTAAACGTTTTACACTGTCAAAACCAAAATTTCAGGGGAAATGATCTACTCAAAGTGACTTTTATATACTGTACATGTCTTCTGGGTCCCAAACTCGATGATAGGCATTTGAATTAGTGATGAAAATAAGAGACTTCATATCTAATGTTAGGTCATTCACAATCTAATGAGAAAACAAAAGTTTTTCATAAACATGTCTGTTTAACATTATCTCAAGTGCTATAAAGGAATTGAACATGGCTCTGTAAATCAGGGCAAGAGAAAATATTTAGCTTTACACAGGAGAGGTCGACAGAAGCTTCTGTATGACAGTAACATTTTAGCTGAAATCTCAGGGTAGGTAATGTTGAATAGTCAGTATTGAGCCTGCAAAGGACAAAGAGCTTTATTTGGGGTCTTAGGAACTGCAATTCGGGAGACACAGATTTGGGTAACACTGAAAGAGTGTTCCAGGGAAAAGGAAGAGTCAGGGACTCATAAAGGCAAAAGCCACGAGGTTGTTAAATTCCCTGGCCCAAATTATTATTTTGACTCTGATACAAGAAATAAAATATTTATCCTTAAGAGACAGACTGCCAGGAGTTATTTTAGGTAAGGGTCCGATATGTATCTTGAGTTCCTGGAACATTGGGCAGGTGTTCTGGATGCCTGAGTTAAGACAATCAGGGATCAAAGTTCGGACTCCATCTGGGCTGAGACCTGCGTAAGTCATACTTCCTCAATGACCTCCGGACTCCACTTAGAGAATTTTCTTAGCAATACTGACTCCATTTTGATTTTCCTTTCACAGTAAGAATCAGTCTTAAGAATGTGCATGTTTGAAGACTAGTAAAGGGTAAGAAAGGTGCAGGTGTAAGAAACAAACATTCTAGGTTAACGTAATTGAACATAAAACTACTCTGAAATGAAAAGAGCTAACTTATTAGAGAAAGTTATGAAGGGCAAGATGAAAACATGAGGGGCACCTTGGAGACTGGCCTCCAATGAAGTGGATGTGGTCAGAAAGCGTAGGGCTGTGGAGGAGATGCTAGTTTTGCTTTTAGTTCTAGGTAAAACCGGAAGATGTTAAATCTCGTAAAGCAGCGGTCCCCAACATTTTTGGCACCAGGGACCAGTTTCGTGGAAGACAATTTTTCCACGGAAGGTGGGAGGGGAGGGTTCAGGCAGTAATGTGAGTGATGGGGAGCGATGGGGAGCTGCAGATGAAGCTTTGCTCGCTCACTTGCCACTGACCTCCTGCTGCGTGGCCCGGTTCCTAACACTGGTCTGCAGTCCGGGGGTTAGGGACCTCTGTCATAAACTAAATCATGGCTGTGTGGGAAAGAAATAAAGGAGGAATCAGAGGATAGGTTTGGCAACTATTAATAGTTTTTATATGAAATGAGAGTGAGTTGCATAAGAGTCAAGGTGAGTGATGGAGGTATGATGGGCAAACTATTAAATCCATGCCCGTCAAAAACAATACCATGAAACGTTTGTTCAACATGAATTATTGTGGGTTAAAATGAAACAACATTTTCTGCTAATCAAATTATATTATTCTTTATATTCAAAATAGGAGATTCTTTCTGGTACTGAACCCAACATAAAGTTTTCAAATACTTAGAATTTTTCTTTTATTTTATACTTTCCCGTCACTCATAAATAATGTTAGTCATTCAACTCACCAAAACCACACTGACTTAGATAAATATGATTATAAATATTGCTTAAATATGTTTAAAATTCTTTCATCTGGCCATCAGGTCCAAAAAATAGGGCCCGTAATTTTGTAGGTCTTTTCCAGTTTGATTTGAAATGTTCTAAACCAGACAAACTCTTCAGAAGAAGTTTAAAGTATTTAAAATTTAGGTAATAAAATAAATTACCACTTACTGGTTTATGTCACTTCACCTGGCATTATTCTGTTTTGGAAGTGCAAATAATTTTACTGACATGGACATAGGTTATCATTCTATAGAGAATATTAAAAACAAAAACATAACACTTAAAAAAAAACCCAGATAACTGGTGTCAGGGTTTGGGTCACATTATGTAGTTTTACTTTAAAATCTAACTTGAAAAAAGTACTCTGGAGAACTAGGTCAGGTCTGATGATAAATTTATCTTTAGTTTTTCTTGATATTGCTGTTAACTTTAGCAGAATTGAAATCAATTAATATTTTGCCAGTTAAGAATCATCTGCCTGTAGAAATCTGAGGAGACTGGAATGTATTTTTGTCTGTTATGGTTATGTTTTAATATCCCTTGAAGAATGGATCATCATGTTTCTCCATGTCTCCTTCCCATATTAATTTGCCTCTGAGCAGAGAAACTAGTAGTGCTGGAGAAAAGTTGAAGTATATGAACTGTACCTTTTTTTTTCCCCCTTTTTTTTTTAATGAAGTATAGTTGATTTATCAATACATTTCAGTGTACAACAAAGTGATTCAGATATATATATATTCTTTTTCAGATTCTTTTCCATTATAGGTTATTACAAGATATTGAATGTAGTATGAACTATAACTTGAAGAAAGTGTTACTTGGATTTTTTTAAATGTATCTCTGTGAGTGTGGATAAACTCCATGACAAGCATATTTTCAATTTAGATATGAGCCTGATGATTTAGAAAAGAATAAAGTTTTGGAAAATTACATGCAAATTTAAATTTCCATCTACTTACCATTTCTTATGTAGTTGCATAAGTTTGATCCATATTTTTATGCAACCAACAGCAATAATTTTACTTAAATAGCAGTGAGAAGCATCCCATTGCATTTATTAAAAACAAAAACAGAACAATTACAATTTACAAAAATAGTTTACAAATCACTCAGTCATGTCAAAAATATTAACATGCCATAATAACTTGTGTTGGGAAAGGAAAAACATTTTTTCTCTACCCTTCTGGGTTCTTCTGTCTGATCTAAGAATTAAATTGATGTGAGACAGATTAACAGGAGAAAAAAAACAGTTTAAATACATATGTACAGGGCTCCATAGCAATATGAGCTCCAGGACAGGTTAGGCAATTGAGGCTTATGTGCCAATGGAAAGAAGGAGAAGGGTTTGGGACTTCAAAGGGAAGGGAGGCAATTCACATGGAGATGGGAAAACAAATGTTTGGTAAACAAATGTTTGCTGAACCATGCAGAGACAATGGGACACCGAGTGTACACTGGTCTCCAAGCCCTTCTGAGTTGCCCCCACCCAATCCAGCCCACATTCTTTGCAGATATCTCTAGTGATAATGCCCTTCCTAAACTGGCCCTTTATCTGAATTCTTTTAGGTAGTTAAAGGGAAGGTCAAAAGAAAGACTTCCTGTGTCTGCTCTTTCTTAAAAATAATCCATATAAAGTAATTCTCATGCCAAAGAGACACATTTTGGGGTGACAAATTTTGCTCCCCTACACTTGACTAGTCTCATTTTAAAGTTTTATTTTTCTAAAATTTTTATCATGCAATTCTTTTTTCACTATATTAGTAAGAACATAAATCTCTAGTATGAGATTTTTTATTTCATTTATTTAAATAGCCTTCAGTTTGAGTAAACTTTTAGTATTTTTTTAATTTGTGAGGTATTGGAAATATAATTACATCAAGGTAAACATTTCTTGCTAAATTTAGATATCAGGAAAGTGGTATTAAAAAAAAAGATTGGAAACAGAGAGCAGCTTTCTCCCTTCTTTGACAAAATATACACAATGTTGCCATAGTTACTGAAACATAACAAATATTTTCCTTACTTATATGCAATAAGTATTTTGCTACATATTCTCTTGTAATGAATTTCTGATACAAATGAAATTTCAATGCATCTCACACGTGAAGGGGAACAGAATTTTTCACCCCAAAATAAGCGTGCTTGGCATAACGATTATCTTAAGCTGGTTGTTTTTAAAAGACAGCAGACACAGGAGAAGCTCTGAAAACTGAGTAGAAGTTACCCTTTTGTAAGAGATATTTACACGTGCAAGGGAAATCTCCATTTGTACAGGTGTCTCCCTTACCGTAACCAGAGAGGGATGACCAAATCTCTAGAAACTCTTATCAATGGAGATGATAGTGACTTAAATCTTCATAACAACCATATCCTATTTACTGTGCTTTCCTGTTAACCTCCCATAAGCGGCTCCCAGACCTCCAATATCTTTCTTTTGTCTTTAGAGGAAGATGATGTTTAAGGTGATGGTGTGGACCCTCTCAGAGAGTTACTCAGTTTTCCTGTCTATCTCTCACGTATATAGAAGGTATACATGTTATAAAACTTTTGTTTGTTTTTCTGTTAATCTGTCTTTTTTTTACAGGGGTGTCTCAGCCAAAAACCTACAAGCTTAGAGGGTGTAGAGGAAGAAAAACTTCTCCTCTACCCTTCTGGGTTCTTTGGCTGGTCTAATAATTAAATTGACATAAAACAGATCAATAGGAGAAAAACAAATTTAATTATGAATGCATGGGAGTCCCAAAGATTTGAGACCCAAAGGGCAAATTGTGCAGGTGAATCTTGTATTCTGAGCTAAGGATTGGGATAGGGGCCTGGGGCTTCAAAGGGGTGGAGGATAATTTACAAGGCAATAAGAAGAGCAAATGTTTGATTATTAGATGTTTGCCCTGCCAGACAGATAGGTCATTCAGATAAAAAGTTATCTCTAGTAATAGCTCTCTCTCTGAGCCAGGCACCCCTTCTAAATTATTTTAGGAAGTTAAGGGGGAAATAAAAATCTCTTTCTGAGTCTTTTGGGCCTTGATTGTCTTCAGCTTAAAATAATCCACATGCCAAAGTGGCACATTCTGGGGGGGCTTGTTCTGAACCCCTTCAAAGGAAAATTTGTTTCCTCCTTCATACCCTCAGCATGCAAATTTATCATTTAATATCATACATAGATTATTTTTTAAGTCATAGAATAATTAGATAGCATACTAAAAAATAAGCAATGGCATGAAAACATTTGAGTATAGGAAGTTAAGTAACCCCACAATTAAGAAATTAAGAAGTTTTTTTATTTATGTTTTATTGGAGTGTAGTTGATTTACAATGTTATATTAATTTCTGCTGTACAGCAAAGAGATTCAGTTATACATATAGTTATATTCTTTTTTTAATATTCTTTCCCACTATGGTTTGTCATAGGATCTTGAATATAGTTCTCTGCGCTATACAGTAAGACCTTGTTGTTTAAGAAGTTGTTTTAAATTCTAACAACAACAACAAAAAGTTGTTGATAGGTTAATTCTATGTGTCAACTTGACTGTGCCATGGAGTGCCTAGATTAAATATTATTTCTAGGTATGTTTAGCGGGGGTGTCTCTGGATGAGCTTAGCATTTGAATCTGTGGGTTCAGTAAAGTAGATGGCCCTCCCCAATAAGGGTGGGCATCATCCAATTCATTGAGAGTCTGAATGGAACAAAAGACAGAGAAAGGAGGAATTCACCCTTTTTTCTTTCTACCTGCCTTTGGAGCTGGGACATCGGTCTTCTCCTGCCCTTGGACTAGAATTTATACCACTGGCTCCCCTGGTTCACAGGCCTTTGGACTCAGAATGCTGGTCTTGGGGGGCCGAACCCTTAACCTGTGGATTCTGGTGCTATTTCTAGGTAGATAGTGTCAGAATTGAGTTGAATTGTAGAACACCCAGCTGGTGTCCAGAGAATTACTTGGTGGTGTGGGGAGAACCCTCTAACACGTGTTGGAACTGGGTCCAGAACCCTAACAGGGGACAAATCTTGTCAATTTACTCAGGGATTTAATTTATTCCAGCCTACTATGCAGTCTTTGTCTATATAACCGTACCTCTGAGTCACATCACTCCAAAGTGAGAGCCCTTTTAGAGTATCAACCGAGAATCTGGGATAATTATCAGTGTCCATTTTCCCCAGAAGGTTCTGGATTCAAATTTTATTTTTTTCCAGCACTAATGAAGTTAACTATAATTCTCTGATGATTTTCAGTGGCTTTTCTGCTTGGCTTTTTAGCTTCCCTCCCTACACAACTTAAGAATCTCAGATGCCTCAAAGATGTCAAACCTCAAGATAAATTTTCTGAACCTCTCTCCTCTCCATGTTCTTGCCCTTTCAAGCCTTACTTGTCTTGGAATCCATCACCTCTAGGGTTTGTCACCATAGGTTGTGAGATTGTTGAAAGCTCTGTCAGTTTCTCTGCCCCCCTGGAAATCACCGCCTGACTGGCTTTTTGGACTCTCTCCTTTTATGCCAAGTATTAGGGAATGCCTTGAAAAAAAGACGTGTACAAAATGCTGGTGAGCTCACCTCAGTCAGCTTACCTTTTCTCCAGAATCGTGATCCCTCAAGTCCTAGATGCCTTCCATCACGTTTGCTTCTATCTGATATGTTTATTTGGCTTCTACAGTGTTATCAGAAGAGCTACTCCCATCGCAGCCCATGTTGCATTAGACTAAAGTAATCATTGCCTGCATTTTTAATAAGAGAGGTATTAGTAATATTCCTATCCTTCAATTGCATTTTGAAGCAAAATTAAATAGAAATAAAAGAATCAAATAATAGTAACTAAATATAATCTCTAGACATAACATCTGCATGTAAACACATTATCAATATCTAATATCTCCAAACTACTAAGATTAATGGAATTAAAGAACAAATATGCAGCCTGGTTTATATCATCCCCAACAAAGTTTACAAACAAATGGTATGCAATGAGTTGACATAATGCCAGTTTAGTTACCACCAACACAAAAATTTCTACATGTGCATCAGTAAATATAAGTTATGAAAAGTTAGTAAAACCACTTTCATTAGGTTTTCTGTAAATTTTGTCTGTTTTAGATGATCGTAAATACCAAACACCTATCAATCAGAAAGCCTCTTTGTAACGCCTTATTAAAATGAAGAAAGCCAAACATGTGTATGTGAGGGGGGCTGCAATTTTAACTTTCATTCAATGTCAATTTAATTTCAGTATCCTTCCCACAACAGTTTATGGTTTGTACAAATTACAGCAATGATGGGCTTGCTAGGGTAATCGTGATGATATGTCATTAATTCCCCAAAGCATATCATATTTTCTGAACACACGGAGTAGGGAAGGTCACATTGAATTCATCCATTTTACACTACTGAAAATAAGCCATCACCACTAAGCTACCATAATAGAGGAAGAATACAGAGCAAAACTGTGAGTGTACTGTCATTTTGAGTATATTTATGTCTTCTGTAACTCATCACAATTCATTTTCACTTAGATGATAACTTCACAAAATGAAGTTTTATTAAATTTTGATACTTAAAAAAGTAGGAAAAAGAACAAGGAACATTAATAAAGTTTTCTCAGTGTGTTAGAATATCTCTATACTTTGGTAAGAAAAAGACAAAGTAACCACTTGTCTCTTGGGCTTTCAATCCCAACAATAACAGCTTTCCTTGCTATTACTGTAGGACTGCTAAGATTCTCTGCTGGTCAGAGTTTAAATAGCACACGGATTAGGAATCCCTAATATATTGCAACTCAGAAATTTACTGGTCTTTGTTAGCTTAAACATAGGTCTAGTCTAAGCTCAATTAAGAGAGTTTGTAATGGAATATTTACATTAAAATATCCCAAGGACATGAGTGAATGTATTGTAGTTCTCACGAGGGGTCATTAGTGTGTCCCTGATTCCCCTAGTGATTAAGCAGCAAAATCCTTGCTTAGATTTCCCACTCAGGATTGAGGTGTGCGACCTTGGGATTACACTATTTCTCTCATCAGAAATTTCAGTCTTGGCCTCCAAGGTAATCCTTCCTAACTCAACTTCAGACTTCAAGGATTTCCAAAAATGGCAATGAATAAATGGCAACAGGAGACCTATTTCAGGTATGAGTGATGTTGCTTAAAGCTGTACCTCTCAGTGACTCTGCTGTGATGAAGATCGTGTCATTGTGGCCCCTAATATTCCTTTTGATGTTGTAGGTTTTTGCTTGTCATTATTTATTTTGAAGTCTTAATATGAGAAAGCAGATAGTTAATTTAGCACTCCTCTGCCATTAATCCATGTAGTACCACCATGGATGACTGTTTTTGAGGATGTAAGTTTTTTGCTGGATCATGGGTGCTGTGGACATGAACAATCCTTGGGCTCCTATTTTGTGATGGCCAAGTTTTAGTTTTGTGCTCAGGTTGTGCTGTCTCAGCTTCAGCATTTCTTTTGACACTTAACCAAGGGAAATCTACCATTTACAGAGAGAGACTTTTGTGCTGATGTCTCTTTGAGCACCAAGGAGAGCTCCACGATGATGCAGGGGTGAAGGAAAGTGTCAGCTGAACCACATAAGCCAACCAGGACTGGGCAGAAAAAAAGAAATGATTGAATGGCGTAGGGTGTTGTCAGAAAATAGAGTGACACAGGTAGAAATACAATGTATCTCAGAAGACCCGAGGTGGTAGACCCTAGGTCCTAGTTTTGAGTTGTTGGTCAGGTATGGAGAATCAAGCTCTAGAGGGTATGGTTAAAGCAAATCAGTGCTGGCTTTAGGTTTTTTAGATGTGACCAAAGAAGCTTTTAGTAAAGGGCTAAATAGTCATAGTGAGATAATACCTTTCTGGGTACTAAACCCATGCCCCATGAATTACAAGTTTTCCACTTTGACTGCTGGGACACAATATATTCCTGGCCCTTGTGAGTCCTGTGCTCCTTGTGGATGACTATTTCTCTGGCATCAGGTAGTTTCCACTCACATATACTCTTATTGGTCCTTAGCTAGAGATGTATGAGACCCTCCAGTCATAAAATTGGGACAAACCTATCCAAGAGCAAGACATACCATTCTTTGGATAGGAAACACAAAATATTATCCAGAAAGTAATTTATCCTTAAAACCTGCTTTTCAATGTATATTTATTTCCAATTCTTTCATGTTCATTTTAGGTTAATTCATTCTCATTTGCTTTCTGAAATATATGAATACATACATTTAAGTTTTGAATAATATTATTTCCTTCTTCGTATTGCACACAATATATGCATTTAAATTTTCAGTATAGTTCATGTATCTAAATTAAACTGGTAAATAAAGCAACAAGAGATAGTCCAGAACTATACATTTCTAAACCTCTTAACTTTTTCTAACATGGAATATCAATAAATGGTGTCCAGTATTTTATGTTATGTGTTGTTTATATGAATCTTAATTCCATATTCACACTCTAATATGTCTGTATCAATATGTATATGAATGAACCCCTTTGGGAGATTTATGTCTTTGTTTTAGTTGCATAAATTTAGAGTTTACTTTTCTATATTATTTTTAGTATCCTGTTTTTTATTTCTTGATTATACTCCTCAATTGTTTATCTTCCATTAAACATTCCATCTTATTCTTGAAAATAGTCTATTAAAATATTGTACAGGCATGCATGTTTAAAGTTCAACCTAAGGGCAAAGAGAATAGTTCTAATTGTTCAAATATTTAACTCCTAGTCTTTCTTAAAAAAGTAACCATCTTATCCCTAGCATGATACACAAATGTAATTCTTTTTATAAAATCTTCATGTTCAAAGCCACTTAAATTTAGAATGTGAATCTCTTTGTAAACAGAGCATTTGAAAGATAAATTAGCTTTTATGGTAAACTTTTTTGCTTATTTAAGAAGCTGGATTAAATGGAATAATGATACAGTTTCTTATCTAATTAAGAAATAATGCATAGACTTCATCATGAGCGAGATGTTACATCTCATCCTTCAGCCTGGAGCAATGGCTCTTAACCAGTAGTGATTTTGTCCTGCAGAGGACATTTGCAGTGTTTGGAGACATTCTGGTTTTCATAACTGGGGAAGAGAGGGTGCGAAGGCGCCTGGGGTAGTGGCCCGAGGCACTGGTAGGCGTTTGACAATAATGCCCAGGACAGCCCTCACAACAGAAAATAATCCAGTTCCAAATGACAATGGTGCCAAGTTTGAGAACCCTGGCTTACAACAAATAACTCTAAGTTTCCAGTCAGTTAGATGTATGATACCAAGTGACTAAGGTAACTACTGTTTGCATGGAATTTACAGTTTAATAAATGCTTTTAATATCCATTAATTTATGAATTTATTTTAGGCTTCTGAAGTAAATATTGATTTTTTTTAAAGTATTTTACTTGAATTTACAGTGATTTACTTGATTTACAGTGTTTTATTAGTTTCAGGTATGCAAAATAGAGATTTGATATTTTTACAGATTATACTCCATTTAATGTTATTTAAAATAAGTTGGCTCTATTCCTTGTGTTGTACATTACATCCTTGCATCTTATTTATTTTATACCTAGTGGTTTATACCTCTCAAAACCATTCCCCTCTCTTGCTCCACTTCCTAGCCCTCTCCCCACTGGTAACCACTAATTTGTTCTCTGTATCTATGAGTCTGTTTCTGTTTTCTTACATTCATTCGTTTTATTTTTTAGATTTCCCATATAAGTGAAAACATACAGTATTTGTCTTTCTTTGTCTGACTTATATGCACCCCAATATTCATAGAAGCATTATTTCCAATAGCCAAAATATGGAAGTAACCTAAGTGTCTATCAACAGATGAATGGATAAAGAAGATGTGATATATAGATAGATATAGATATAGATATACAATGGGATACTACTCAGCTATAAAAAAAAATGAAAATTTGCAAAAATATGGATGGACCCAGAGGGTATTATGTTTAGTGAATATTATATTGGTCTTTGACACTAAAGAAATATTATGAAAATGTATGGTAGTAAATACTTAGTTTGAAAAGAAAGAAATCCTTGAATAACACAAACTATAAAAATCAACTGAAGAAAAAAAATGAATAATTGGTATAGTGCTATTTCTATTACAGAAGTTTAATTCTTAGTTTACTTCCAGGAACAAAAATTCTAGTACCATATAATTTCACAGGCAAATTCTAATAGTCAATACCAAAATAAGTTATTTCTTCAAAACTTTTTTGCTGAATTTTGAAAGGAGGGAATACTTCTCTACTATTTCATCTGATCATTGTTATACTATTGTTATAATTCAGTTGACCTTTTTTGGACATTTTTTCAACATTAAAAAAATTCTCTTTGAACTTCTTTCTTTTTCTTTTTTAAATAGAGAGCAGTCTAAATCTTTTAAATACATTTGTGTCCTATTTAATCATTAGAAAGCATCTAGATATAGGATTTTAGTGAGTCAAATAAGTTAACTACCAAGCTTAAACTCACAACTTGGTCAAACCTAAAACAACGTAATGAAATTAAACAAATGATGAAAACATATTTAAATAAATATGTTTTTTGTGATCAATATTTTCACCATGCTTATTCTCATGTATTTGTGTTATAGCCCTTCAGCAGCTGGCTTGATTTACAATTATATTAGAGTTCTTGTGTGAAAAACATGGTAAGAAATTCTCTAACTTTCCAATTTTTATTATAATTGACAACAATAGTGTTAAAGATAAATATTGAAATCCAAAACTGTAAATCTCTGGTTTAAAATCAAATAGCTAGCTGCTGAAAATCCTGTACTAAAAAGTTATTTTATTATACAACCTGAAACAACAATGATGACAATATTAATAAAAACAGAAACAAGATGAACAATCCAGCCTTCCTGGTTAGTGAAAATTTCATCTCCTTGGCAGTATTTGGAAAAATCTAAGTAATCTTCAGACTATTGTATTGGTTTCTGGTAATAGGCAAAGTCACCTTTTTAACTGCCCATTTGTAGAAAGTGATTTGATGTCACCCAATACAACTATTTTAATATGTGTTCAAGTTTAATCATTCTCTGAAAGAACCCTTTTTAGAATTCTGCCTTTCACATACATCCATCATGGCTGGAGTTGGAATAAAAAAAAATAAAGATACACAGCAAATTCAGGAAGTAAATTTAAGAAAGTACTGTGAATGTACCTATTGGCATGTGGATCTAACTAGAATCAAATAAAGCAGAGGCCAGCTTGGTTTTTGAGAAAGTCGTAATGCCAAAATATCCACCACCACCACTGTCAAACCAACATAACTTGTGACTGCTTAAGACTTAAAGGGTCCCTTTGGTCTCCAGGTGTCTAGAGTCAGGAAATGGGCTGAGAAAGCTGCTTAGCCCTGGTAAGGATATATTCTCCAATCTAATTTAGACATGGTCAGGGAGAATAAAAGATAAAAAGAAACTGCCAGAATATGATGTCAAAATTTACAGAGAAAAATTAATTGGCTATTTCTTCCTAGGGAGCAGAGTTAAGACCTAACCCTGGAGTGTTTCCCATGCTGGGGTAAGGGCTCTTGCCATGCTTTCCTGGGAGAGTTCAAAACTGCTACCTATCGGTCACTGCTCTGTGTGTTTTGTTTTCTTTCCAAATTCAAGAGCATATTGTGGGCTATGTACCTATTCTATCATTGCACATTGTTTGAGTTTTGAGAAAACTTGTCTTTCTAATACGTAGGTCTCTAGACCAAGAGGAATCACATTTGGACATGATAAAAAAAAAAAAAAAACAGATATCACTCAGAATTTTTGGAAGATGGGCTGGAACATAATAACTGGATGGGGCTTTTGCATTGTTCCCCAGAGGACTGAGTGAGTGTGTCTGCATGTGGTAAGGAGAGGAACCCAATATTTGGACAAATAGATGCCCTGTGGTAGTCCCTCTAATACTGCTGGCTCTCCTTCTAGGAACCTATTATGATTTCACTGCCCCACTCCATCGAAGGCCCGTAAAACGTGAGCAGAAGTGACATTTGTCAGGTCCAGGTGGAAATTTAAAGAACCATCAGTCTTTCATTATCAGACCCTGACAACATGCATCAATTCAATATAGTGTCTGCCCTGATAACTTGAGTTCTGGAGCGGATATACGCAAAGTGGAGTCCCAGCTACCTTCTATAAAATGTAGGTTTCAGAGAAAGAATCATTTATTTTTTTAAGCCACTAAGATTTTACAGTTTTTTTAAACCACAGCCTGAGTTAGTCTATCCTGACAGATACAACCATTTACAGAAAATTATCCAGTTAACACAGGAAAACAGTGCATATTTTTATCCAACATAACCATGTTAATTAATTTAGGCATTAGTCATAGTCTAATAATGATTTTTTATCCAAAACATACCTCTTTAATTATAATTACATGTAGAACAAACTGTTAACATAGGACCCATTTTTGTAGTCCATGTTAAGGAAGATATAGTCATAGTGAGGGGAAATTTTTGTTATAAAAAGAGGCAAACCATAGTGCACTGTGGACTCAGATACAAACAAGCATTCCTGATCCTCTGCATGCCAGTGCAACTTTGAAAAAAATGTTGAAGTAATACATTTTGCATACTTCTTTCCCGCGGTGACAAAGTTGTTTTTACTCACAGAAACTACCTAGATAGTGCATTTCCCATTTAAGTGTGTCTCCCAGTGAGAAGCAATCAGTGAAGCAATTGTTATCTTGTTGCAAAAATACCTCCCAAGAGAGTACAGAAGAAGAAAATGCAGCTTGCATCAGCTATCAATTTTATCAGTGAAGAAAACAACTACTATTCATTGGTTTAGGTTAGAAATACTTTTGCTACAGATTTCCTTAACATGAAAACGTTCTTCTTGGGATTTCTAAAAGATGTATTGAAATGGAAAAAAGAAACTGTTCGAACATAAATCAGTCTCTACAAGTAAGTTGCTTCCTCAGAACTGAATTTATTATTTATAATATATAGTGAAAGCAAAAACTTACTAAGACAGATCAAAACAGTTATGAGCAATGAAGTTAAATTTAGTTTATCAGAGACTACCAGCCTTTTAATTAAAATGATTTTATATGTTTCTCCAGTAAGATCCTATGCCAAATGATATTTGAATTGACCAGATATTTAACATTAAAAACCCTTCAGATGCCCTTGGATTTAGTATATTTTTATAATGGTTATGTAGGAATGAAGTTGAGATCCAGTAACATTACATAAATTCACTCATATATACGTAATTATATCTCAAATTTCAGTGTTTGTATAAACTAACCATCAGTTTTATTTGAACATGAATGAAAAATGTGCTACAGTTATTTATTTTCTTCTCCATACCTTTGAAGTAATGTTCTGGAGAATGATTTTATATTTGATTTTGGATATTCACATTCCCTGTAATGTTAATATGGAAATACAGGAAAACAAGCCCATAATGTTAGCCTGAGAGTGCATTATGTTGGATTATCCTATAATGTTTCCCACTGGGAATGCACACAAGGTCCGATGCCAGCCTTATAAAGAGCAGTGTCATAGCTTGTTACACAGAACTGCCTTTATCATGTCTTATAAGCTTTCATACTTTTCATTGTTTATTGGATATCCTAAATGCCACTAGAGCAATTTCATTCCAACTAAGTCAAGTGCTTCTTACTTACTTGCACAGTTCAGGTGCAAACATCTAAACTAATGATTTAAGACATTCATTCTCATATGCAGAAACTTTGGTTTGTATACCTTTCTGAAGTTCACTGTAATCATTTTAATATGAAGTGTAAGTTAAGTTGATAAAAGTACCATTGACTGTAGAGAAATGCTTTTGACAATTCTCACTATCAAACAAAATGACAATAAATAAATTGCAGCACAGGCAAAAACTTGGAAATAACGGAGCTGCATCAGAAGTGAAAGAAGCATATGATGGCCTATTTAGGAAAGTCTAAGTGTTTGTCTTTCTAAGATTCAAGGAAAATGTCAAGATTTTTAGATTCTTTATCATTTCAAAATTTTAATTCCATAGTAAAATTTTCCTTTAAGTAAAGACATATTCATAGCGTATGCATCTTTTATCTTAGTCTTAAAGCAGGCTTATGAGGAAACAGCCTTTACTGCCTACTTCTCTCATGCTTCAGCAGAAAAGGAGTGTCAATCCAGTTGACACAATAGAGTTTTGGATGGAAAGTGATGATCAGTAGCAGCAGAGTAAAGACAATAATGGTGGGGGCGTCCCACTCTCCTGGAGGAGCTTTCAGATGAAGATACATGTAAAATAGAAAATGATGGGAACACTTTCCGGTTACCCTATTTTAGTCCATGCTATCCATATAATTAGTCAGATGGTGATCAAGTAGGTGACTTGATTTTACAAATATCTACCAAAAATAATATTTGGCATTTGATATTGAGTTTGTGAGTCTCTATACATTTGTAATAGGGGGGAAAAAAGTCTTTCTGCAAACCACTTCAGTATGGTAATTGTGATAGCCATGAACATTTCCATATGATCCTCTGCTGTGAGGAGCATGGTTGAGTGACAGCCCCCACTAATATCCCTCTGGACTCTGGATCCACCACCATGTTGCCGCCACATTCATGTTTCCCTGAGGCTGCTCCCAGCCAATGATTGACCATGACAGAACTACTAGTACAGGCCTATTTCTATGAAACTCTATTTCAAAGGATGTTTTGAGTCAAAGACTGCCCATGAGCTCAACCAAAAATGTATCAGAATAGTGCTGTAGTCTTAAATCTCTCCTATTCCATCCTCCTTCCTTTCCACTTCCTTTTCACAGGCATCAGACTTGAATTGTGGTCTGACTGTTTTCCTTAGTTACTTCTGATTCTTCATGTTCATCATTCCCAGGCACTTCCCCCAGTAAACTATTGCACATCTAATCCCATCTTGCCATCTGCCCCTTGGAAGATGAAAACCAATACATTATGCATATCATCAGCAAACATATGATAGGTGACTCTTTTCTTGACTTCTCATTAGCTGTTGTTGATTCCAAACAATGCTAGCATAGATCAAAATGGTTGCTTTATTCACCATAAAATGCTTCAGTATACACAGTGTGATGTGACCTAAATGTATGTTAGACCTAAATGTAATGTATGTTAGATAATCCTCTGGTATCTTGGATAAAAGCGTCCATTATTATCCCAATAAGGATGAATCTGTAGGGCTAATCATCCTAACAGACAAAATCCACCATCACTAAGAAAACAAAGTATTGAGAGGTTAACATACATATCTGTAAGAATTTCTTTGGGGCTTTACAAGAAAACATTTAATTCATTTTTTTTTCTATATTAGTCTTGCCAAATTGTATTGTGTGAATAATGCAAGAACTTTACAAATATAACTTAAGGTAAAATAAACATACATTTCCTCCATATGTCCTCATTCAATCATAAAAACAAATATAAGATAGATCAAATTAAATTGTTAAATGAATAAAATCAGTTTACAGGAAGCATGCTTTGGGCAGAGAAAAACATTATAAATATTAATATTTGCTATTGCCATATTGAAAAGTCTTACGTTAGCATATGGTCCCTTCTTTTTACATTTTAATTCAAAATATACTTACAGTATTTTTTGTTTGTTTGTTTGTCATGACATCTTTCATTTCTGTCTCAATCTTACACTCTCATTCTTTGATAATGTCATGATAGAATGCAGATAAAAAAATATAGAACATGTATAGCTGATTCACTTTGTTATAAAGCAGAAACTAACACACCATTGTAAAGCAATTATACTCCAATAAAGATGTTTAAAAAAAGTGCCTATTTATTATCATTTTATTATTATCCCACAATTCGCATATATTACTAGTATCTGTATACAGATTTATCTTCTATCTGATAATTTAGTAAAGAGGATCATTTGAAAGCAAACCACCTGTGTCGTCCACTCACTCTTGTCAACTCAAGCACATTTCTCACTCCTTAATCACCCTCTACAAAGTCCCCAAATGTAGTAGTCAAGATTACAGGGCCTGGTATTGTACTTCATGAGCTTGAATTCTGATTCTATCATTCACTCTCTGTACAATTTGAAGAAGTTACTTGACCTCTCTGGCCTGTAGTCTATTCAACCCTGACATGGGAAAACCATCTACCTACTGAGGCTGTTATGAGGATTAATTAAAATAATTGTATGGAAGGAACGTACAAGAGCAGTTGAGGTAAAATAAATATTAGTCTATATCTTCCATATCTATAGGCTTATATTATGTAGTATATAAATATAGGGAGGTTTCAAGTGTTAGGCTTCCAGTAACTTAACCCAAGAATTAATGGTTGGGCAAAGTCTCCTGCAAATAACAATTATAAATTCTAAAATTGGAATATATATAGAATATAAAACTATAATATATGTGTGTGTCCAATTTTGTTATTGTTTGTACATAAGCTACTTAAAGCATGTGAGTGTGTATGTGTTAAAGGTTTAAAATTCATTAAGACACTTGGTACAATGCAGAGCTCTTTAATAGATGCCATGATTCCTGTAGGGAAAGGCAGTAGTGGGAATTTTGATTTGTTTGTTTTTGTCTATTTCTAGCCCAGTACATCGCACATAGTAACACTCAGTAAACATTCTGTGAAAGAATGAATGCTGTATAGTCGCTTGCATTCCTAAATATAGACAGTGTGATAGACTGGAAACTGTGTCATTTCTGGCATCAGATGACAGAAGCTTGGGATCTGGCTGCAAAACATTCTAACTGCATGGCATTCTCAGAACTTTAGTTTCCTCACGCCTTATATAAGGATGAAAATAATAGCAACCAGCATATATTATGATGCCTGACAACTCCATATCACCCGAAAGAGTCACAGCATCCTTTATCCTACTGCTGCTGGAAGGGATGCCCTGGAGAATTACCATTTGTTGCGTACAACACCATCTACTTCCTTTGCCATAGAAACTGGACAGAGGTTGTGAATCCAAAAAGTAAGGGAGTATAGGATCATTGCTGATGTACATAGACTACTTTGTCCCCTTAGAAGTTTTTTTTAAAATTTAATTTTATTTATTTTTTTATACAGCAGGTTCTTATTAGTTACCTATTTTATACATATTACTGTATATACGTCAATCCCAATCTCCCAATTTATCCCACCACCACCCCCCGCCACTTTCCCCCCTTGGTGTCCATACTTTTGTTCTCTACAGCTGTGTCTCTATTTCTGCCTTGCAAACCAGTTCATCTGTACCATTTTTCTAGATTCCACATATATGCGTTAATATACGATATTTGTTTTTCTCTTTCTGACTTACTTCACTCTGTATGACAGTCTCTAGGTCCATCCACATCTCTACAAATGACCCAGTTTCGTTCCTTTTTACAGCTGAGTAATATTCCATTATATATATGTACCACATCTTCTTTATCCTTTTGTCTGTCAATGAACATTTAGGTTGCTTCCATGACCTGGCTATTGTCCCCTTAGAAGTTTCAACAGCAAGAGAATAGGCATTTACTAGTAGAAGTTGAAAATCTGTCACTAAGAATTTGTGTTGACAATCAGCCATAAATAAGATAAATTATAAATAAACAGAAACTCTGAGTGAAAGAAAGCCATACACAGAGAGAGGAGATTAATAACGTAATTTGATATTAATTGGAAAAGGAACACAGAGAGAGAAAGTAGCCAAGTCATTTCTGGAGAACTAAAGTGAAAACTATGAACTCCTACCACTGCCATCACCAGATCTATTATAACCCTGCCATGGCTCTTCTCCTTTTGTTTCCGTGAAAGTCTATTTGAATATAACTGCAATAAATCTCTTTTCCTTACAACCAGAGTTTGCCTGATCAATTATTACCTGCTTCATAAGTTTGCTATAATCCAGAAAACAGATCTGATTTTTACAACAGCTCTTAACATGTCTTACCCTTTTTTCCATCATGACCCCTGACATTGTAATCTCAACACATAAACTAGATTGGTTCTTTAAAATGTAAATAAGATGACATCATCTTTCATTTAAAACTGTCCAATTCTTCCCAACCCACTCCTTGTAAAAGCCAAATAACGTAAAGTTGTCAGCAAGACCTTATAAAATCTGCCCCCATGTGCACAAGTCTCACACACACACACACATACACACATCATCATCATCATCATCATCATCATCTTCTGCTTTCTACCTCTCTGCACTCCAGCCATGAAGGATGCCGTGATGTTCCTTGAGCATTTTTGGCTAATAGTTTTGTGTGACCTAAGCTGTTCTTCAGCTTGATAACTTCAGGGCTCACTCCCTCATCTTAGTCATGTATTTACCCACTATCTCCTCAGTTGGACCTTTTCTGAATCTTCTGTATAAAATTTTGTGCTTCCTACCCCGTGACAATACTAACTACCCCCCTTACCTCCTCTATTTTTCTACTTAACACTTTTGTTTGTCTAATACACTATATATTTTACTAATTTACCTTGTCTATTCACTATGCCCTAAACTAGGACATGAACTTCATCTAGACAGAGACTTTTTCCTGGAACATTCCTGAGTGTACCTCCAACACTAAGACAGGGGCCTGAGAAATAGTAGATGCTCAAAAATTTCTTGGGAAGGACAAAAAAGGAATCAATTAAGGAAGAAAGGACATTAGTTTAAGTGCTTATATGCTTAGTTTTATTGCTTTACAAGTGGTGGCTACTATAATACTACTAAATTAGATTGCCCATCATGTTTTTAAGAGAAGTGTTTCTTTTAAAAATTGTATGTTTTCTTCAGTAAAGAGGGAGTGTGTTATAGTGGGTATAATATAGGCTCTGGCATAAAAGATCCTCTGACTCTTCAAGACCTTGCTTTGCTATTTGTCTCACATTTACTCAAATGTAAAGGGGGCCAACAACTACTTGGCAGAAATGCGGTGAGTATTAAATAGTTTCTATCATAGCACAGCCGTTCCATATGTACCATAAAATGAAATAACTGAAGCTTTCCATTTCTTCTGCAAAACAGAACACTCTGAACCTGCCGTAATACTCTCTGATATATGAGCACACTTTTTCTCCCAACCATGCAAATATATTCTTCCAAAAAGCCAGCTATGTTTGTTAGTTTGCAAAACTATTTATATGAGGTTTTCTAATTATTGAAAGCATAGATTTACAAAATATAACAAATGAAATATGTCTGAAAAGTAGAAGCCATTATTTTTCTATTAAATCTAAGATATATGTTCTAGAAATGCTTATTAAAAGCAAGGTGTTAAAAAGCTATTGAAGGGTATGAATAAAAGCATTTTTAAAAATAGATACGAAAAAAATCATTGAAACCAAATAGGAAACATTTATATCCACACAAAAGCCTGTACACGGATGTTTATGACAGCTTTTTTCATAATTGCTAACACTTGGAAGCAATCAAGATGTCCTTCAGTAGGTGAAAGGATAAACTGTAGAATATTATTCAGGGATTAAACAAGTGAGTTATCAAGCCATGAAGAAAACATAGAGGGAACTTAAATCCCTATTGTAAGGAAAAGAAGCCAATCTGAAAAGGCTACATACTGTATGATACCAAATATATGACATTTTGTAAAACTTTAGGTAAAACTATAGAGACAATAAAAAGATCAGTAGTTGCCAGGAGTTAACGGGGAGGGTAGAATGAATAGGCAGAATACAGAGGATTTTTAGGGCCATGAAATTACTCTGTATCTGTAATGGTGGATACATGTCCAAACATTTGTCCAGATTCATGGAATGTACAGCACCAATAGTAAATCTTAATGTAAACTATGGACTTTGGGTGATAATTATGTATTCCTGTAGGTTCATCAATTATAACAAATGTTCCACTTTGATGGGGGATGTTGACAGTAGAAGAGGCTCTGCATGTGTGGGGCAGGGGGAATATGGGAACTATGTGTACTTTCTACCATAATTCACTGATAACCTAAAACATCCCTTAAAAATAGTTTATTAAACTGTATGCCTTCACATGTTTCTTTAAATTCCTTCTTTATTCTTAAACAAACTGGAAAACATAGACATATGTTGAATGTGTTTTATAGAAAAATATGCAGAGACTCATTCCGAGGATAATAAAAGAAAATGCCTTGACACCCTAGGGCAAAATATATGTATAAAATTAACCTGAATGTATATATTTTAGGTAAATATAAAATATTTAAGCTATCTTTAAAAAAGCTAACATTTTATTCAACCATATTAATTCATTGACCCACCGACAGGCAAGATAATGTAGAACAAGATGATTGCTGCTGTGTAGATTTTTGTATATTTATGTGTGCTTATTTATCTATTGATCAAATGCATGTAATTTAATTTTTAAGTAAACTATGCTATAAATATGAACTAAAAATAACTATACCACATGAATATAAATCAGAAGTTGGTAAACTTCTCCTGTAAATGGCCAGGGTAAATATTTTATTTTATTTATTTTTACATTTTTTGAAATTTATTTATTTTTGGCTGCGTTGGGTCTTCATTGCTGCGCACGGGCTTTCTCTAGTTGCGCCGAGCAGGGTCTACTCTTCTTTGCAGTGCACAGGCTTCTCATTGTGGTGGCCTCTCTTGTTGCGGAGCACGGGCTCTAGGTGCACGGGCTTCAGTAGTTGTGGCATGTAGTCTCAGTAGCTGTGGCCCACGAGCTTAGTTGCTCCGGCATGTGGGATCTTCCCGGACCAGGGATCGAACCCGTGTCCCCTGCATTGGTAGGCGGATTCCCAACCACTGCCCCACCAGGGAAGTCCCAGGGTAAATAGCTTAGATTTTGTAGGTCAAGAGTCTCTGTTGCAACTACTCAACTCTGCCCTTAGAGCATGAAAACAGCCACAGACAATTTAGACAATATGTAAACAAATGAGAATGATTGTGTTTCAATAAAACTTTTTTTGTTTATAAAAACAGAAAGCTGGGTGTATTTGGCAATTGGCTTCTTAGTTTGCAGATCCTGATGTGGAGAAAGATTGTCCTTTAATTAATATTAAAACACTACTAGTTTCCAGTGACTAATTTTCATTAATTTAAATATATGCCACTTAAACAGGATTTTTCTTTATATAGATATATGCAAAATCTTTCATAAAATGCAGAAATGTCTTAGAGGTACCATTATATTTCAGGGAACTTAAACAATAGTCAGCACATCCCGTACAGTACAGCTCAGTCTGCAAACAGCTGTTATGTTCTAAAATTCTCTCATGATCAGCTCTTGATTAAATAACACGTATTTCGCATCTCATCACATAGTCAGTGGAGGTTAACATTCCTCTCTTCCAAAGTGATTTTATTGGATTTTCTTTTTTTTTTAATTTCATTTTGTTAAGCATCTTGCTTTATGCTTAAAAATGATGTGTGCTTTATTTACATTTTCAAGAGATGGTTGGTCAGAGTCTTATTTGTCTTTATGTAACTATAACCTTGAACACAATGTCTTGCAAAAGGAAAAATGATGGATGACTGATAGGTAGACAGATGGATAGATAGATAGCTGAAGAGCCAGGGGTCAGAGGGATAATTCTACCTTTCTGGGGTTGTACTTCTGAATTCCATTATTATAAATTGTTTATGTATTAACAGTTACTAAAATACATTTTTTATAGAATGGGACTTTTGTTATTTATGTATTATTCAATGTCAATTTCCTCTATCATGGGGTTTGTGTAGTTTAACCAAACAAAATTATTCCTTAGATGCAGAGCTCCAGAGTAAGTTCTGCCCACAGAAAATAAAAAAATAACAAAACAAAACAGAAAATAAAAGAAGAAAATATAGATATATGAACAGATACATTTTAATTAGAGCAAATCAATGGCTACTGCAACTAGACTTCAAAAGGTAAATCTTCTAAGACCATACAAAATGTTGCCATATTCAATAGAATGGTTATCAATGGCTACTGCAAGTAGACTTCAAAAGGTAAATCTTCTAAGACCATACAAAATGTTACCATATTCAATAGAATGTTTCTTTACTAGGAGCCAAGTTTTCTGAGTTTAACAAAACATGATTTTGCCATTGTTTGAAATATATGGATTAACTAGTGTTTTATTGTCATTTTTATCATTATTCATTTTATTTTATCTTCTATTTATCATTGTGATATATGCTCACAATTTAAAAAAAAAAGAAAATACATTATATTGGACCATTAGAAAAGAATACCATCTAAAAGTCATTCACAGAAAATATTATTTTTATTTTCAGCTTTTTAAAAAGCTATTTTACATACATGTCTATAGTGAATACTGTTGATTGCCAACTAGATTCAACAATCTAACCTTGATTTGGTGACATTAATCTATTTACCAGGTAGTTCTTACTCCCAGGTGCAGGAATGGCTTAATGGTTCTAAGCTTTTCTCTTTGGCATAATTTGTTCAGATATGGACAAATGATTGTATTAGTCAATAAGGTAAAAGTGGAGTGTTTGGGACACTCTTGGGGAAAAAATTACTTACTCTTAAGCACCAGAGGAGAGCAAACAGACCTAGAAAACTGATTGCAGTGTGAAACCACTGGATCCAACTAACCCTAAGCCTACTTCATTTTTCTATGTATGTTCCACATTTCTCCAAGGTTTAATCCTTTTTTTAAACTTTAATTTGTATTGTTGTTTCTATGGCAGCCAAAAGAATCCTAATGGATAGTGTGACATACAGTTAATACATTTTTCAATTATTTCTATCTTAATACATTATGAGTCTTTCCAAAACCGTTCATGAATATAATTTTATTATAATACTAATATATTATTATAATAAATAATAAATAATAGTATGCTCCAGGACTGTGATGATCAGGTTGTAGACCTTAAATTCTACCATCCAGACCACAGCTGATTAGAGCCTTTATATCTAATTAAAGTCACCTTGATCATCTCTGCTGTGAGGGAGGTAGACCTAAACTTTCTGAATGAAGTTTTATCTCAAGGGATGGGTCAGAACTTGAATAACATTTGGCTTTTGTCCTCTGCCTGCTGTTAGATCTGAACTTCATTAGCTGGTCCAGTCTGCAGCTAGTCAATGGATTTACATTCCTTAATTATCTTCTTTTAAAAAAGAAACTGATGGCTCATCAGAGCATTGATGAATTGTAACATTTTAACTTAAATCTCTATTTAGATTGACTCAATTCAATCCTGGCTTGAATGCTTCTAAAACTTCATGCTCTTTTCATCAGCCTGCTGGCAGATGACATTTGTAGAATTCCCCCAGATTGCATGTGAAAGCTGACAATTGTTTACAAGAATGTTTCTGGGTAGTTATGAAACAGCGTCTGTGTCACAGGAATTGTCCACCCTCCCTTACGTTTGTTCTATGGTGTGGAGACCTCCAATAACCCGTAGTGTAATGGCTTTGGCTCTCCTGTGGATAGTGCTGTACTTAATTCTGAGACTCTCCATTCTTATACAGTCATGTTCCGTGCGCTACTTCTTTCCCCTCCCACTCCAGAAAAAGACTTTTCTCCTGATATGAAGAAAATGCACTAGAAGTAATCCCTAAGCCTATTTGATGACTAAGCTTATTTGAGCTTATTTGAGTCCCATCAGTCCAGCCAAGTCTACATTCTTGGTTTTGGCATACCTGTAGAGACTTGCTGGATTCCAGCCTATCTGTCCCCCAGGGAGGACAAGCATTTTTTCGTAATTTATATACTTTGTGCTATATTAAAATCAAATCTAGTTGGTCACTTTACATAGGTGTTTTATGACAGATCTTCCCTTAATGAAATCAAAAATTGCTGTTAATGGTATTCTACATAAAATATATAGTTTCAAACTGTACCTTCTTTAGAAAGTTTAATACTGTCTCAGTGGATTTTCTACAGTCCTGATTGTCCTTTTAGTGGTATTATAACCATCGGTGTAGAAAATGCTGATCCACACTTGTTCTCTTTTGCCTTAAGATAAGCCCTCAGGACATCTTGTGGAACCAGGCTATCAGGTTGAAAAAGTGTAATTGCAGTTCAGAGTGGATCTGGATACTGTATCAAGGCAGGAAACAATACCCCATAAAATGTCATAGTCTTACCCGAACACTAGAACATGGATGAATCTAGAGGACATTATGCAAGTGAAATGAGGCATTCACAGAAGGATATATTGCATGAGTCCACCTATACGAGGTGTCTTAATTTGTCCAATTCAGAAGCAGAGGGTAGAATGGCAGTTGATGGGGCCTGGGGGCAGGTGGAAATGGGGAGCCGTTGTTCAATGGGTATGAAGTTTCCGTTATACGAGATGAGGAAGTTCTAGAGATCTGCTGTACAATGTTGTGCTGCTAGTTTACAAGACTGTACTGTGCACTTTACAGTTTGTCAAGAGGGTAACTCTCATGTTAAGTGTTCTTACCACAGTTAAAATTAAGAAAATAGCTCGTGGGGAAAAACTTACTTAACTTATTCTTGTTTGGTTTTGCCGCATGGTACAGAGGTATCTAACATTTATTTATTTAGCAAATGGTAACAAATGAAATTTTGTTTTTATGAATTGAAAAATGGAGTAAGCATGAATCAGACGTCACGTAATCTATTTAGTTCTCACTAACGTTGGTTGTAATCTTTTTCCTACTTTCCTTCCACTGTTATGATAAAAAATACAATGAACATGTATATACTCCTGATATTGCAGGACTCAAGTATATTTCTGAAATTTGAAGCTGTCGCCTCACAATAATTGCATATGTAAACCATAAAAATATTAAATTTTATATACATCAATCATAGTGTTAGACACTGTTCACATTTTTTTAACCTCTCTCTGATTTGGTTAAAAGATGATTTTTAACTAAAAACAGCTTGAGTAAACAGTATGGAGTATAATATTATGTATTTCATAATAAATAACAATAACTATAAAAAATTCTAATTATAAATTTAATACAATAACTATATTTAGGTAATGCATAAACCAAGGAAAAGAAGAGGATTATAATTTAGACATTGCCCTCTCTTTCTGTATTTTACTTTATTCCTGAACAGAAAGACTGAATCAAGGAGCAGCCAGAAGGCATAGACTCACAGTTAAAAAGCTTTTCTCTTTGTAGTAACTTCTGTGCCCGTTTTAAATTGATCATTTGTTTCATCAGCTAATCCCCAAGTAGAGGGCATGTCCTTTCCACTTGCAGAGTTCTCTTACATAAGTTGAATTCCCTCCTTATCACCTCAAGCCAATAAGTACTTTATTTTCTTTTTGGTTGTTGTTAGGAAAAAGGGCGAAAAAAATCAGCTCATGCTTCTTGCTGGAGCTGTCTGCATTTTAATCCCAGACTATGAACGGACATCAGAGTGCCCTTATGATATTTTGCACAAAGGCTCAGTGTTCATGGCTCTACTCAGAGAACCCAAAATAGCATTCAGTAAGCAGTGACATACTGAGGGTCTTGGTACTAAAAGCACAAGCGTCTGTAACTCAGAGCAATGTGGCACATATAAGGTTTGATGAGAAGCCTGTGAAACAAAATCGGGACAAACTCTCCTACTATTCCTCATGTGTTTCATGTGAATTTTGAATTTGTTTCTGCAGAGCTTATTGAACTTGAAGATACACAGGTAAGAATGTGATAATCAGGCATGTATTGATTATATAAATTAACTTAATGAAAATAGGGCCAAAAAGTACTTGAAAAACTCTGCTAATTTGCACTTCATAAGGAAAAATTTCTAAAAATTTTAAAACTTGACATGTGCATTGAACATTCTCTAAAACAAAAATCAATTTGCCATCTCTACAATTCAGATTGAGGAAAATAAAAGTTGCTTATATCTAGAAAATTTAAAACAAGTTTCTTGGGAGGAATGTAGCATTACTGCATCTTTTTCTTTCTCCAGGATTTTGTTTCTTAAGTTTTTTTGTATTTACCTCTCTACTATCAGATGCTATGAGCAATAAAGTTATCAACCTTAAAGATATGAGAAAAATATTTATTTATAGAGTAAATATTTTTAAAATAATAAATTATTTATTTCTTAGTAAATGATATTCAGTATGGAGCTTTTCACGTATCTGAATAAAACTATATGTTTCTCTGAGGGACAATCTATTATTAAAGTTGACATATAATTATTTTATTTTCTTCCTCTTTGCCGGGTTTTTTTGGCTATCAAACTTTCTATTGACTTTCAAAATTTCTTAGAGTGAAAAAGCTTAAGTAATTAAGAATGTTACAAAAATACTACTAAAAAAAGTAAACTATTGAGCATATTATGAATACAAACACATATTAATTTGTAATATATTATATCTATTACATGTACACATATTAATTTGTAATCTATTATATCTATTACATGAAATAAGAAGGCTAATTCATCAAATATGAAATACACAAAACTATAAATTAAGCAATGCAAACTGTGAAAGGCATTTATTATTGTTTCAATTCTAATTCATTACAAATAATTTTAATTGGGTTACTAATTTTAATAAAATATTTCAAGGCAAATTTGCCAAAGGGATTTAGTAAATCAGTAACTAGAATATGAAATAACACCTGAAGAGGTTAACAACAAAGATACATAAATAGAATGGCAAATTTTTCTTTAGATTATATAAATTTATAGTTTAGCTCTATAAGTTTATTTTTTAATTAATATACCTGGAGAGAAAGCATTATTTATTTAAAATATTTGCAACTTTATATAATTATATAATATATAAAAATTTATATATTAATATATATTTATATTTTGGATGTATTTGCAATATGAAGTAATGTAATAAAATAATATACATTTATATAATATTGTTTATTTCAAATTCTAAATACTTTAAATGTCTAAATATCACTAGCATGCAAATATATATACTTATAATTTTTAATTTGAAAATATTTAAATTTCAATATAATCTGAACATTTCTGTTTACCAAATTTTGTAACCAGTAAAAATATTTCCAAAAAGGAATAAACATTACAAAATTAGAAGTCTAGAATTATTTAATCGTTTAAAATAGCCAGTTTGTGAAATCTAGAAATCATTTGACCTCTTATTCTTTGTATGTGTTTTCTACTTTACCAAACAGTGTTTAACAATGACTGAAATGAATCAGATTATTCTGTAAATTATATCTTCCTTCTACGTTTTCAATTTTTTTTTTTTTTTGGCTGCACTGCATGGCATGTGGGATCTTAGTTCCCCCACCAGGGATCGAACCCATATCCCCTGCAGTGGAAGCACAGAGTCTTAACCACCGGACCTCCAGGGAAGGACTATGGTTTCAATTTTAGTATTTTCTTTACTTGTGCCCTTTTATGCTTAAACACACACACGCTTTCACACAATTTGTAGAAGTCTTAAAGCATATATTACCTAAGTATGTTTTTTTTTTTTTTTTTGAGATACGAATGTGTATTTTTTTCTCAGTTTATGTCCCTATTCAAATTTTTTTTTTTTAAAGGAAAGCCCTTTAATTAATTTATTTATTTATTTTTTATTTTTAGCTGTGTTGGGTCTTCGTTTCTGTGCAAGGGCTTCCTCTAGTTGTGGCAAGTGGGGGCCACTCTTCATCGCGGTGCGCGGGCCTCTCACTATCGCGGCCTCTCTTGTTGGGAGCACAGGCTCCAGACGCGCGGGTTCAGTAGTTGTGGCTCACGGGCCTAGTTGCTCCGCGGCATGTGGGATCTTCCCAGACCAGGGCTCGAACCCGTGTCCCCTGCAGTAGCAGGCAGATTCTCAACCACTGCGCCACCAGGGAAGCCCCCTAAGTATATTTTTGTTTTATTTTGTTTCCCCCTTTGAAATATTTTTAAGGTACTTATCTCCAGGAAATTTTAAAAAATAATTCAATTAAATTATCATAAGTTGAAGATGTTTTAAAATGATGTGCACAAATTCCTCCCATGCATTCTTAAGAAACCTGACCCATCTTTCAGAAATATGTCATAATGTAGTACATATAATTTGATAAATAATAATCAGTAACTAAATATAAATTGGTAGTAAATTTTTTGCCAGTCATGCTCTTAACATGTACCCTTTAAATATTATGTTATATTTAAAGTGTTATAGTATAGTATTTAACATGTTATTGAGTACTAATGCAATAGGAATAAATGTATTACACAGTTTAAAAGAACATATTGATCTTTTCATATACCTTTATTTAGATTGGGATTTATTGCTACTGACCTAATATTTGAGAAAAATGCTGATGAATATGGGAAAATGGAACTTTTATATTTTGTTGTCATGATGACTTTCTTTGATAACCATGATCTTCGAATACCTGTATCTTCACTTTGGCATAACAGATGAAGGATGAAGCATAAACAAATAGGGAACTTAATAAAGCATATGAATCCTTTCTTTCTTGCCGTGCTGGTGACAGCTCACAAATTTGAGAAATGAATGAGTTACTTTTTCCATAGTGACCAGAAACATGTTTGACCCTTTTTCTAAAGACCTATACCACTAGAGAGTTTTGTTGCCACCACTCAATTAAAAGGATTCAGCTAAAATGCTCTAAAACCCACCTTTTCACAACTTACAGCAAATCAATTTCTTTTTGAAATGTTGCATGCCCTCTTGAATATTCTGATGTGATTCAGTAAGACAATTCTTGTCTCACATTAAAAACGCCTCTAGAATTAGTAAAGTAGAAATGTTTTTGTCAGAAATTTGTCGCATTAATTAGTACTCAATAAAAGACATTCAGAATCATCAAAAAATGTCTTAAAGCAAAACATAATTTTTCAGGGACTCTGCTTTGGCATATGAAGTCAAATTTGAAATGTTATTATAGAACAGTGACTTATCAACATACAATATCAGTACATTTACATTTTATCTGTTCCTTCCTTCTAAGAACTTACATGATAAATGAATTTTGTAAACTAGCAGGATAATATATTAAAGTGGGAGTAATTTTGGCACATTAGTTATGGCTAAAAATAACCTAGATAATTTTCTCTAAGTGCAAAATTTAGAAATGTCGTTCCTGTGGAAATGAGAAAATTATATATAAATCATGGGAACGGAAAATGCCACCATTTTTCTGCCTTTAAATTGGATTAAAGCTAAATTGTTTTTGAGAGTTTGCCATCTTTTATTTTTAAAAATCTCAAGTGGAGTATCTATGACCTCCTTTTATAAAAAAATTTATTTTATTGAAGTATAGTTGATTTACAATGTTGCATTAATTTCTACTGTACAGCAAAGTGATTCACTCTTTTTCATATTATTTTCCTTTATGGTTTATCACAGGATATTGAATATAGTTCTCTGTGCTATACAGTAGGACCTTGTTGTTTAGCCATTCTCTATATAATAGTTTGCATCTGCTAATCCCAAATTCCCAATCCATCCCTCCCCCACCAATCCTCCCCCTTGGCAACAAGTCTGCTCTCTATATCTTTGAGTCTGTTTCTGTTTTGTAGATAAGTTCATTTGTGTCATATTTTAGATGCCACATATAAGTGATATCATATGGTATTTGTATGACCTCCTTTGATAAAGAGATAATACCACCAAATTCAGACACAGATATAAAATATAACTAGAACACTAAAAAAGATAAAAAGAAAAAGATAGGGATGAATCTTCTGTTTGAAATTTTAATGGTATTTTTTGTCATTAAGCAAATACTTCTTGACAGTTCTTGGAGTTGCTCTTGAATTAGTAAAGCAAAATATAACTCTTTCCCCAAAGTGTTAGATGAAAAATAAAAGGGCCACACTGTAATTTTTTAATTGGATGTAAATCCCCTTCTTCTAATTTGGACTTTTGTCTTGGGGCTTTTTAAAACATCGGTTTCTCTTTGGTTATTTTCTGTCCTTAACCAATGTCTACTGACTATGCCAATTCTATAGACATATCAGAATTTGACTCCAAATTTATTGGTTAATAATAAATAAGCATATGTGTTTCTATACATGCATACACATATATACATATACACACATATGTGTGTCTATATATTTATCTATGGTCAAATTTTAAATTTACATATATACTCATTTAATAATTTTAAGCCCACACAAATTATTTGTTAAAATACTGTGCCATGTTAGAGTGTAGATTTAATAAAGTCACTTATATGAAATTTAAACTGGTTTTTTAAATTAAAGTATAGTTTCTGTGCAATATTACGTAAGTTACAGGTGTACAATATAGCGATTCACAGCTTTTAAAGGTTATACTCCATTTATAGTTATTATGAAATATTGGCTATATTCTCCATGTTGTACAATAAATCCTTAGAGCTTATTTTATGCCTAACAGTTTGTACCTTTTAATCTCCTGCCCCTATATTTTCCCTCCCCCCTTCCCTCTCCCCAGTGGTAACTACTAGTTTGTTCTCTATATCTGTGAGTCTGCTTCTTTTTTGTTAATTTCCCTAGTTGTGTATATTTTTTAGGTTTCACATATAAGTGATATCATACAGTAATTGTCTTTCTCTGCCTGACTTATTTCACTTAGCATAATGTCCTCCAAGTCCATCCATGTTGCTGCAAATTTAAATTGTTTTAAAGGTATGAAACAGTGCTGTCATTGTGTGTGTATACATGTGTGCATATATGTATATTACATATATACATAGGAATTTTTTTAAACCAACTTTTAAAACACACAGTTCTTAACTCATAAGAATAATTTTCATGAGGTATGTGACATTGTATTATAATGATACCACTAAGCTTTTGTTTTGTAGGGAAAAAAGGACAAGCAATACATGTTTAAGGCTATATGTATATAAGTTAAACATTACAAATCTTAGTAAGATATTAATTAGCTTCTTTCTACATATTACAAAACAAAATAATTATAAGGGTTGCCAGATTTTTTTAAAAATTAGGTAAGGAGTTATTTCATGTGAGAACATCATCCCTTCCCACAGAATATATGAACTCTTCCTACCCGTTGACAAGTTGGAGTGTCTCATATTCCACATAACTTAAAGTTTTAGGAAAAACAGAGACATTTATTCCCTCAATAATTCAGTCATTCAGCTTCTACATTAAGATTATACTGAATGAGGGACTTCCCTGGCAGTCCAGTGGTTAAGACTGTGCCTTCCAATGCAGGGGGTGTGGGTTCAATCCCTGGTTGGGGAGCTAAGATCCCACATGTCTTGCAGCCAAAAAACCAAAACAGAAGCAATATTGTAACAAATTCAATAAAGACTTTAAAAATGGTCCACATAAAAAAATCTTAAAAAAAAAAAGTTATATTGAATGCTTCTACATTTAGCACTAAAAGAAAGCATCTTTATCCTCCCTGGTATCAATTACAAAGGAATAAAAAATTTAAGTAAGATATCCTATCTTACTTTTTAACTCAATGTTGTGTCTCAAATGAGCTATATTCATGATGATTTTCCTTCCTTAAGTCTATGTATTTTTAACCCATCCCATCTCTTGGAGGTACATTTACTGTTTTATATATTTTAAAACATCTATTACTTATCTCGAAGGAGTGTTTGTTTTAAAATATTTTGTACTAATTCTCACTTCCTTTAAAAACATGTCCTTTGAAATGTACGTTCCATATTAGGACCCAAAATTTCTTATAATTTTAATCCAACTTTTTGTGAGTAAATATTGTAATAGTAAGCTCTTTATAAACTTTTTTTTTTCAGTTTTGAAGTTGATTTGAGTAAGTATTAACTTAACACATGGAATATTCTGAGAGATTATTTGAAGTTCCTGAATTTATTTTTTAACTCTAAAGTCATAGCGAAGCATAGAGAAACAGTGGTAATTACATTATTATTATTTACTTATGTATTATCATTCTTAATAATAAACAGAATTTATTGAGTGGTTACTTTGGTGCTTGGTTTACTTTTTTCTTTGCAGCATCTTTGCTTATTATTGCTCATTTAATTGTCCTACAAATGGGCTGTCAAACACTGTAATTTCTATCTTAAAAAATTCTTCATTAACTCTAAGCCCCCTAGGGCAGAGACATATCTGTGCTTTCCCTCTATTTGCAACTACTCTGAGAGACGCATCTACTCTTGGGACTCAATTCTTGACCTTTAGTCACTCTTCAATCCACTCTTTTCTAATTCTTGAGAATCACTTGTAAAACTTCTCTTGAGCTATTCATCAAGATGCACCAGTTTTTGTTTTTAATTAATGAATGGTATAAGAAATAAAATCTGGATACTTAGGGTGCATATTAGTGCTGGTGATAGATAAATTTTTGCTGATATTGTTATGGTCTCTTTTAGTGGCACTTTAGGAAAGATATCTATTTTTCATGCTCATTTGTTAATACCGATTTTTCTAATTAAATACAACTCACTATCAAACTCTACTTTCCTGATAGCATATAGTTTTTCTACTACAAAACTATGCACTGTCATTGTCATAATTCTGTCCAACCTCTTTAAACCTTTGACTGAGTGTAGATGTCAAAAATTACTCAACTAGCTTCAACAATTAGGTTTCCAAATTTTTTACACAATAAACAAATGCATTGCACCAGAATTTTCTAAATGTCAGTTTATTCCTGTAGGATAGAGTTTCAGGTCTGAGTTTAGTAGATTAAATGGTCTGAAATCTTTAACACTCCTGAAAGATATTTTCTAATTTCAAAATATCATTCCAATTTATTTTGCTGGTATGAGAAGCAACTAATAACAAGAAATTGTGTATTAGGAATTTAGGTTGTAAGAGATTAGTGCATATCTCTGAAAGACTTAAGAGGTAGAATTGACCATAGACGAAGCCTGAATATATATGAGAGGTAAAGTGAAGAAAACATTAAAGGGGAATTTTTATTCACCTGAGAGTTTCTGAGTGGAACCTGGTTTCATTCAGTGAAAGAAACAACATAGTGATGCTGTGGAATGGGGGATAAAAGAAAATTATTTCTGTGTGAGACATGGACATTGAAATGCCTCTTGGAAAATAGGTTTGTAGATCAGGAAAGTGATATATATGGACTATTGAGATTGCTTTGTGATGCTTCAGGATATAAATATTAATTGAAGCTGTAAAACCAGGAGATAAACATGAATCGAATGAACAAAAAATTCCTTAAGAATGGAACTCCATAATTTAAGAAATAGGACAGTAAAATGAAATAGAGATTCCTCAGACAAAAGAGAACCACAAACGTGTATGGAGTTTTGCAAACCAAAAAAGGGAGATTTTTGAAAAGGATGTGTGGTTATGGTGCAGGCAACAATGTGCCATGCCACTGTGAAGTTAATTTTAGAAAAATAAATAAAAGTATTTATTAAATTTATAGAAAGAAATAAAGGGGATCCCTTTTGACCTCAATGGATTGGTTGCATTGTACAGTAGTATTGGCAGAAAAAGCCAGACTGCATTTTTCTGTAGACTGAATGAGAGACTGTGAAGACAGTAGATGGACATTTATCCTGTAATAGTATTTCCCCTCCATTTTCTTTGAGATTTACTTGTGGATGCTGTGCCTTTTGAATTAACCCTCTAACTTCCTGATCTTTTCTATCTAAGTTTCTAGGTCTGTGCATTGTTATTCTACTTCCTAAGAGATTTTCTCAAATTTATCTTTTAACCACCCTCCACCTTTTAAAAAACTAGTCATTAAATTGGACTTCACTAGATTTTTTTTGGCAATGACTCAGGTGATTGATTTAGATATCCCCAACTATCATTACAGCTTTGTACTTGAGGATATATGTTTCTTTATTAAACAAAGTTGATAGGCAAGTAGATAGATTTCAGTTTACAAGTTCATGGAATCAACTTTTCTAAATCTATATTTAGATGTGACAATGGCACTATAAGGTGATGGTTTTAGCCTTCTGATTCTATCTCTAAAGTGTCTTAGTTCTTGTCACTATTTATAGTACGTTTCTACTTCAAAACCTGACTTTTCACATAATAGAAACTGCATACATTAGCTTTGGGTGTATAAACATGAAATCATTTGTATACAGTTTGCAGCAAACATTTCCTATTTTTTCTTGCCCTGTCTTGAAAGGAGTTCTTTCCTCTATGATTTAAACAACATTAATGTTGACAGTTACTCCTTTGATTTTTTATTCCTGTGGTAATGGGGACTTACTAGTGATTCTCTTATGCACCCTAAGGATGGATTAATTAGAGGGTTACAAAGAAATCTGTGATGTTACAAAGAGGGTTACAAAGAAATCTATTATGCCATGTTTATGGCATAATAATAACTACTTTTATTGCACATTTAATATGTTCCAGGTGCAGTTCCAGTTCTTTTTAAATGACTTATCTCAACATACATAGAAGTCAGGTACGTTATCTCATTTTGCAATTGGAGAAACTCAATCTGAGAGTATTTAAGCACCCTGATTAGTACCATGCAACTCTTGTATCTATATATGTACAAATCTTTACATTTTATACAGATTTTCCTTAATAGTTAGCATTAATTTAATATTAAATGAAGACTTAAATAAGTAATATAATTAAGAAAAAGAACCAGATGGATATTATATGGTTTATTTGATTTAATTCTTTACTTCATGTCATACCTTTATCTACTAGTATGTATTCTCAACCTTTATTATTTATAATAACCATCCATTCTAGATATAATTTGGCAACCAGAAAGTTACTACTACATGATCAGGGTTTTACGGTAAAAGTCAGTCTGAGAACCAGAGCAGTTTATTCTCTTGAAGAGAAGGGAAGCAGGATAAAGTGGGGGCTGTGGATTTGGAACATCCAACATGGCCATGTGGTGCTCCTCTACCTTGCAGAACAGTCTCCAAATAGGTGTTTATGTAACATAGGGCATACACAAGACCATCAACTGAGCTGTGGGAAAATATAAGACATTCTATTTGTATTGATGTTTTATCTCATTCTCTTGCATTTCAATTTTCAGTGTGATTTATAAAATATCTATATAGTGGTAAAAGTTGTAGAAGTAAGTGATTAGTATATAAATATACAACAAATATTGGAGTCCACCTTCAGCATTTTTTTCTGATAGGAGTATAAAATATGAAAGTTCAGAAACCACTGTTCTAAAAATAAACCTTGGCCAATATCTGCACACTTATTTCATTTCCAAAATAGCATCCATATTCCAGAATCCTGCAACCACATTGGTTAAATGTACCCACTCAGAGAGAAACAAGCTCTCTGGATTTAACTCCAATCCCACCAATTATTACATGGCTAAGCAAAGCTAGTTAACCTACCTATGTTCATTGTCTGCATTTATAAAATAGCAACGTTAAAAGAAAATATACCATAGAATTGTTGTAAGACAAATTAATTAAAGAATGGCATACTCTTTGTATAGTTATAATCATGGACTAAGCCCTCAATACTTGTTAGACAAGATGATGATGATGATGATGATGATAATGATAATGATAATGATGATGGTAGTGTCCTCAGGCTGTTTGCCTTAGAATCACCTATAGTGCTTGTTAAAAATACCTAACTGGTGAATCAGAAGCTATGGAGTGGAAAATCTACATTTATCCAGAGTAGAATAAGATGTGTAAATCATTTCCCACAAATAGAGGGATGGAACTAACCAAGTTACTGTTTACTTTATACATTTAAGGATCAAGGATTCTCTTCATGCATAGTAAAAATTTTAAAGTAGAAAAAATGTAATCAGCTCCAACATAAAATAATAACAGTATTGTCATGTGTTCAGAGTTTAAACTAATAATTATTACTACTATTGTCAAAAAGGTGTTTTTGCTGAAATGCTTTTAATATTTCACCCAGTTCCTCTGAATCTGATACTATATGATTCTGTGATACTATTTTATGAATTTTTAAATTTTGCATTGATTCTATACACACACACACACACACAGACACACACACACAAGCAAAATACAGGGTATATGACTTTAAACTTTTTTTTAATTCACTATGATTTGGGCCTTTAAAAAAATCATTTTTATATTATGCCTTTTTCAATAACAGAATCATATTTTCCACACCATTTAGCAGTGGTGCTTACTAAGTATTGCTTTTGATGGTAGAATAAATTTATAGATATTGTAGTTGTAAAGAAGATGTACTGAAAACAATTGATAATTGGAGAAAGGAACACTTTTTGGATATATTTGACTAGGCTTTATTGAGCTAATAATACAACATCAGCAAAAATTGTCAAATAGAGTACAACTGTGTCTTTATTTACAATACTATAATAAGAAGTGGCTAAAAAGATTTTCAACAAGTGAAAACCAAAATAATATCTTTATAATGGAAATTGAGGACAAAATAAATAACTGTAACAAATTCTTCGGAGAGTAGAATATATTGTTCAAAAGAAGAAAAATATTTTTTTCCTTTGTCTTGTCTTTATAGTGATATATATGTTCAATTCGACAGATACTATTTATGTGATGAAAATAATTAACTGATAATGTTTTATAATCATGCAAAACAATGTTTTAGGTGAAAAATGCCTAAAACAATAACTTTGCATGATTCTAAGATTGTGGAATTTTTGACTCAAAATATATGTTAACTGATAGTTTTGTAAAACTGCTATGATTTATTTCATGGTTCATGAAATCTTCAAAAGTGTACCTTATTCATCAATTGTTGTTTAAAATTTTTACTTTTCTAAATTTGTCTTTTAGTTTTTCTTAGCATTGAAAATCATTCTTTGTTAGTTATATACTATCTGAAAGCTCTGAATTCATTAAGATTAGATAATAAAGGAAACCTGGAATATATGTTATATTTTCTAATCAATATTTCAGTGGTTTATCTGCATGAATTACACTTTAGTTTTCACCCTGTATAAATTCCATACACACATGCAGACACACACACACACACACACACACACACACACACAGAGCTGGAGCCTGGAAATAAACACAATGTTCTATTTGTTTAGACACAATTTGTGTGTGTGTGTGCATAATGCAACTTTGATTAGTTCTAGCCATAAAAATGAAAAATCAATTAAAGCCAATGAATTGCAAAGAGAGTGTCTACTTGGGACCAATTAACAAGTCCACTCTCAAACAAGCTAAGATAGTGATCCAAATCATGAGAGTTCCTCAATTTATATAGATAAGATATTCCAATACCAAACCGGGACTGTCTAGAGAAGAAATAGTAGAATAATTTTGCATATGATATTACCTGGAAAATATCATATGCTGTATATCCTATATGTTATATATATTTTAATGTATATTCTATATACAATATTTATACTACATCATATTGTCATGTATAATATTTTATATAATACATATTTACATTACATATTGCTTTCTATATATATTGTATATATAGACATATATATACAAAGTTGTTTGTATATATTAGCAATGCAAGAATGCCTCAATATTACTGAATCTATTTATTCTGCGAATTATCAGATCAGACTAAAAGAAAGAAACCATGTGGTAATCTCAATTCATAATCTCAATTTTAAAAAGATGCATATTCATAACAAAATTTCTTTGAAAAGTAGAAATGGAAAGTAACTTATTTAGCCTACTAAGATATATACAACAAACTCGACAATATATAGCCACTTAATGTTTAAGCACTAACAGCTTTCCCATGTGAAGATGGGGAAAAAAGTGAGAATTTTGGAATTTTGTGTCTGTGTGTACGCATGCATGTTACATACTTTAAAATTATTTGTTATTTGGCATTGTTGAAATAGACGAGCCTTTGTCTGCTGCCCATTGCATCCTGTGTGGCCCTAATTTTTAAAATTTTCCTCTCCTGCACTCAACTTAAGCATGTGGTTGCAGCCTCGGGGATTGAAATTGGAAGTGGAAATCTATAGGACTGAACATACAAGTGTCCATTCATAATAATTCTACTCATTCTTCTTGAACCAAATAAGCTGAATTGAATCCATCAGTAAGGTAATCATTAGGAGGTTATGATTCAGGAGTTGGGTTAGTGCTCAGAGGAAGTGTGGTTAGAAAGGAAGAAATAGAATTATTATTACTCATACAGAATAAAAGAACAATGAAAACTAATAGGAGTTCAAAAAATATGCTAGATTCAAAAGAAGAAAAATATCATCAGTCAAAAAAGTTTAATTGTTAAATTGATGTAATCTAAATGGCAAAAGAAACTCTAAAGTATTAAGGAATGACTATCATATAAATGGTCAAAGTCATAATGGAAAAATATAAAACAAAAACCATATTGAAATATTTTTTAAAAACCTGAATAAATGATGAGATGCTTAAAAATGGAGAAAATATTCAACATGGTAAAGATAGAGACAAACTTTTCCTTAATGAATCTATAAAATCAAGAAAATTTCAACCACATATTCAGATTTTTTCATATAACTTTAATTTTAAAATGTATACAAAATGCTAAAGAACCATTTGAAGAAAAAAAAATACTAGTACTAGTAGATCTAGATAGATATAATATAGTAATACATATAAATATAATATTTAAAACAGTGTCATTAGTCTACACAGAAAAGAGAGCCTTTAACTTAGTCCATAACAAATGTGACATTATAAATTTATTAGGAAATTATGGGTTATCCAAAATAATGTTCTGAGAATTACCATTTATATGATCAAAGGTAAAGTTGATTCCTTAACTCAAATAAAACAAAAATAAAAATTTCCATGTGAATTAATGAAAAGTACTAAGTGTGAGACACAAAACAGGAAATTTTTTCAGAAACATAGAGTAGAAAATGTTTATAATGTTTGAGTAGGAAAGGATTTATTTAAAATAGCATAGAAATGACAACTGATAAGGAAAAACCTGATAATTTAGACTCTTTTAAAAATTCTAAAATTTTCTGCATGAGAAAAGGCACCATAAAGAAAGTGAAAAACATCCCTAAACTGGAAGAAATTTTAAATGTATGTGCCTAACCAGCAATTTAAAAAATTTTTTTAGCTTCTGTAAATAATGCCTAAAAATCAGTTAGAAGAAAACGAACAATTAAAAATTAGCAAAAATAAATGAGGTCGGGACTTCCCTGCATGGCGCAGTGGTTAAGAATCCACCTGCCAAAGCAGGGGACACAGGCTCAAGGCCTGGTCTGGGAAGATCCCCCATGCTGCGGAGCAACTAAGCCCTTGCGCCACAACTACTGAGCCTGCACTCTAGAGCCCGCGAGCCACAACTACTGAAGCCCGTGTGCCTAGAGCCCGTGCTCTAGAACAAGAGAAGCCACCGCAGTGAGAAGCACGCACACCACAACAAAGAGTAGCCCCCGCTCGCCGCAACTAGAGAAAGCCCACGTGCAGCAACGAAGACCCAACACAGCCGAAAATAAATTTTAAAAATAAATAAATAAATAAATAAATGAGGTCATTCACGGAGGGAAAAAAAGGACTTAATGGTAATTATTATGAAAAAAATGTTTAGTTTCACTAATTAGGGATATAGAAATTAAATTTTAAAATCATAACATTTAACTTCCTAATTCACGTGTTAACAATATTGCATGATATTTATAATTACATATCAATAATGATATTGGCAAACTAGAACACTTAGACATTACTAGCTGAAATAGACCTACACATAATTGGGAAATGCATTTGAAAATACCTGGTGAATAAAAATTTTAAATGACCTTATAATTCATAAGTTTAACTTCTTGGTGTTTTTTGTTTGGAGAAATTCACGAACATGGATGCAAGGAAACAGGTACAAAGCATTTTATTAAACACTGATGGTAAATGAATGAAGAGAAAAAAACTCACAGCTCCCTCAGTATGCAATGGATATATAATTGAGATTTCTTCATATATCAATATAATCCAAATCAGTTGAAATTAATGGACTAGGTCTACATATATCAATATAGATAGGTCTAAGTCATTGATTCAATATTCAATAGCAAAGCTCTACATAATATATTATTCATGCATATTTTTGAACGCTGAATATATTTTATTTGTAAACATCTATAGAGTAGGTTTTTTTAATCTATAGAAATAAATCTCTTCATATTCAAGATAATAGTTATCATTTTGATGGAAAGGGAGGAAGATACATGTGGTTTGAAGATTCAGGTATATCTATGATTTTTTAACTATTTAAAATAACAAAATATAATAAAAGGTTAATATTTGAAAAGTTTTATAACACTCAATGTGCTTAAGTAAAAATACTTATCAAAGTAGACTAATAAGTAATCACTGCATTTTGGATGGAATTCCAATTGTTTTTAATATGTTTCTCTGTGTGTATATTTATATATATAAAATGTTTAATTACATATAAGCACTTTAATTACATATAAACATTATATATAACATAAACAATAAATTATATACACATTGTTTTCAACAATAAAACAAAATATATACATTGTTTCTGTGTGTGTGTGTGTATAACAAATTGTTCATATTGATTGAGTGTTGGGACTTGATATAAAATATATATTTGAGAATAGTTCATGTATTTGTGCACTTGCTTTTTGAAAATTTTAGACCTGCCACTACTATTTTATGTATGTGTGAATGTAGACTTACCTTTAGATGTATATTTCTTTTGGTATATACTACTCTCAATTACCTTTCATCTTTCTAATCATACATAAAGTAAAATCAATAGTAAAGCATTTCTTTATTTACAGTAAAAATTTAACATCTACTTTTCTTTTTTCCAACTATTAAGTGCTGTTGTTTTAAATGTTAAATAACACTACAGACTAAAAACAGCTAACATAAAAATATTTTATGCTTGCCACCTCAAGTCATGGGAATGCTACCAGATTGAATGTCTATCTATCTATATTCAAGCATAACTCCAAACAAAAAAATTAATACCTTAACTAATTACCTGAGAAAGAAAAGAAATAGGTTATGCCCCTCAGAGGGGGGAAAAAAAGGATTAAAATCGGTTATTTTCCAGGAAATTCATTATCCCAGCTAACCTTAATTTTAAAAGTTGTTCATTATAACTCTGATGAAATGAAGATTTCTTTCAAGTTTTTATTTTTAGTGTCATATCCAAAACTGATTTTAGTATTTCATAGATTGTTGACATGCATGTAAAATATCCTGGTATTAAATGCTTGAGAAATATACCCAAAATTGAATGTACCCAACAAATGGGGAAATCACAAAGAAAAATAAAACTCAAGATAAAAGATTTTAACCATTTGCTTTAAAAATACTGCAGAAATGGCAGAAGAAATAATTCAGTACCTAATATTGTGGAGAAAATATCCCAGAAAAATCAGGACTGGATTGAACTAGAGAAACCAAGACTTGACATATACACAAGAAAAAGTTAACTGAATTATATAGGCTACGGAGATTTGTAGCCTATTAACCTATGCTTCATATCTTAACTTGAAAATACTTAACTTGGGCAGCTGTTTGAAATAATGTTTTTGAAATTAATATGCAAATGTACTTGTCCTTGGGCACATCATATTTCTCCCCAACTCTGACGCTATTCGACTTCTTGTATTCTTTCAGGTTAGGCATTTTTATCTCTTCTATTACTCTGACAAGTCTTTATTCCAGCTATTATCTATAGCTGGGCTTTGTGATCCCCTTTCTCTCATTAGTTTATATAAGCTCACTTTGATCTTTCTTCTTTTTTTAAGTGGAAGTTAATAATTAGTATCTCCTTGAATTACAAGGAAGATTAACAGGAAAATACATGGAGGACCTACTATGGTGTCAAGAATAAATTTGGTGATTTTATCAGGGTGCTAAGCTATGAACCAAGTTCTCAGCAACCTCATACCACAAACACTTAAGAGTCAGTGAGGATGCAGTCCCTCAGTGACTCAAGCTTGATTGAGACTCCACCATCTCATAACTACAGCATCTGGTTGCCTAAAAAAAGAAAGATAAAGACAAAAGAATTATTCACAGGTCTTTTACTGCTTCTGTTCTGAAAAAATAGGCATATAACTTTTACTTATATTTCATTAACAAAATTAATCTCATAACCCTGCCCAGTTGTAGTAGGGTTATTGGTAAACCATGATATGTCTACCACGGTGGTCGAAAGATTTTAGTTCCTTTTTTACTCTCTTATTTCATATCCCAGTCACAGTCATTTCAGCTTACTAATTATCCAGAAGTTAGAGATAGTTAAAGAAATCCTACAGAATTAAAGCTAGGCTTTTCTTAGAGCAGTGGGGTGGAAGGGAAGATACCATGATAACAATTACAGGTTTTGCTGAGTCTGGAATCACCAAATGCCCACTTGGAATCTTCGCCTGTAATTTTTGCAGGTATCTCAACCTCAGTATTTCCAAACCTACCTTTGACATCCCCTACACAGGAAATCTCTCTTGAAATCCCATTAGCCATCAAGTTTTGTCAATTCCGTTTCCATATTATTCATTGCTGCTCTTACTCATATTATCCCTTTCTGGGCACCGTAATTAATCTGAGTGCTGGGATGCAGTGGAACCTTCAAGTGGGCAATAAACTGTCACAATAGATGGGAGAAACAGAACAACCATTTCAAAGTCCTGGAATTGCAGATGCTTTTTTAGCACTGATTAGAGAATTCAAATTATTTCATTGAAAACTAACATCATATTAACTAATGTTTAAAATAAAAATAAGTACAAATGAAATATGAAGGTAGACATTGAGATGGGAAATGTAGGTGTTACAGAGTCCCCAAGATATTTCAGCTAGACCGGTTCGAGAACTTAACATTTTTCTATTGTTAATATCCTTGCTTCTGCATTTAAGTAAGTAGAGAAGGTTTTAAATAGATTCACACAAATATAGAGTACCTCTTTTTGAAATGAATGTTGAGGCAGGGTCTACAACATAAAAAAAGTAAACTTCAAGGTGCAGTCCATAACCTTCCCCCAACCACCTATGTTACTACTCTATAAAGAATTATAAAGATGCTTATGGAATAAGGGGGACTGTTAAGAGGCATTCATTTTCTTTTCTTTCACAAATAATTAGTCAAATTAAAATAGAAAAAGGAACATAATCTCTAACTACTTCCTCTGTGATAATATTACCACTCACAGCCCCAAGAGCCTCATTTTACTATCAGTTTCACACTGAGGTTTTATAAAATTTGCTTTCTTCAAACATTGAGATCCCAATATAAGAAGTTAGACATGCTTCTTTAAATTGATAAAGAGAAACATTTTATCTTATTTTTTAAGTAGTGTTTTAGAAACGATGATTTTCAGAATTTTTTTTTTTGAGCTTTGGAACTTCCTGATCATTGCAAAATGTGTCTTTTGATATATTATTTTGGCCAAGCCTACTCAATGGTTTTCTGAAGACAAAGACATTATATTAATTGCCATCTGCTTTTCTCTATGAGAAGCTGGCTTAGTTGAGCCTAGTTTCAGCCTTCCACAAGCCTTTCAGAATACATTACATTTTTATAAGTTTTCACAGATGGAATAATTATCTGTATGTAACCAAGAAGAGGTCATAGAAAAGACAGTTTCTAATTAGATTCAGTTACAAACTGTGTAAGTGCATAGATTATAATATTTTTCATCCCTTAAGTCATAATTAGTCTTCTTTGAAAACATAATTGTTTTGAGTCACACTGGGATCATTTTCAGCCTATATATGTCCATGCAATATCACATATTTCTTCAAGCATGACAATGTTTATTTGTCATAGTCACTTAGCATGCTTGGAAAAAATATAATGACATTCAAATCCTTTGAAAATACATGCAGAACACATACATTAGGGACAATGTATCCTACACTATGTTTGCAATAGTCATATATAAAATTTTTATATGTGCATGAAGTTTGCAGAAATCACAATAGCTGACTACTTCAAAGTTTAGAAATAAAGAAATCATTAGATCTTTACTACTCAGGTATAGGTAACTATTCTTATAGAGCTAGTTTAAAATACTTACATAACACATATAGCACAGGGAACTCTGCTCAATATTATGTAACAACCTAAATGGGAAAATAATTTGAAATATATATATATATGTATAACTGAATCACTTTGCTGTACACCTGAAATTATCACATTGTTAATCAACTATACTCCAATATAAAATAAAAAGTTTAAAAAAAGAATAAAATTTTAATGTCATGGAAAAAAATTTTTTTAATAAAATAAATAAATAAAATACATAGCACATACTATGTGTCAGATAATATTCTGGGTACATCAACTCATATAATCAAGATAACAACCTGAAGGGATAGGCCCCATTATCATCCTCATTTTTCATGTGACAAAACTGAGGCACCCAGAGGTTAAGCCAATTGCCCAAAGTCACACAACTATTGGTTGGTAGGGCTGGTCTAGTAATAGTCATCCTTGCCCCACAGGTGGCGCTCTTCACTCCGTCAAGCAGCCTTTAGAACATTTCATTTCAACATATTTGGGAGAATAACCTCAGTCAGGAAATAGTAAACTCTTGTTCTTCATTACGGTGCTACATAACCTTAATCTATGTAAAATAGTTATGTAATTCATTATAAAACTCTGTGTATATATGTATTAATGAAATAAATATTAAAACTAAAAAATAGAAATACATATTAATTTTACTCCATTTATAATTCCTCAATTCACAGATGATTTCTATCTGCATTTGAGGGCATAGTCTTCCAGGCTTTCTTCTCTGAATTTGTCTACACTTATTGTCAAATTAATGGAATCATTTTCTGTGTATTTAATTTCTTTCTTTCACCTAACAAAGTGTTGCAGCATATTTCTGTTTCATTAAATGACTTTACAGCACAACATTTACAGCAACATAATGGCTGAATAACATTATGTTAACATGAATTTTGAAATTTGTTTTTATTCAATTGTTTCTTTGTCAACTCTGAGAGCAATTTTGTATATCTTCTCCAAATGATATATAGGGTATTCAGTGATTTTCCAGTGTTTTAAAATTATACAATGATAGAAAAATATAGACAAATACATATGAGTTTACCTCCAGAAATAATATATTAGAATACCTTTTGAGGTGTTAGAATTAAAGCACTGTTTTATATGTCCATGTTATATATTTTCACAAGAACATTAAAAGAAAAAGATTTCAAAAAAAGAAAGTATTTTCACAGCAGTCACACAAGAAAATAAGTGTGAGAAATAGCCTATGGACATGCAATGGCTAAATTAAAATAAGATTACAAAAATAGTAAAGACATAATTAAGTTCTATACATATTAATTGCATTGGCAACATGTAGTGAGGAATATAGTCCAAAAGGAGTTTAGGCAAATCTTCAGCACAGAAGCATACCAAGATTTAGCCTTGAAATTATAAGAATAAATCATATTTTGGTAGCTTGTGGAAGGGCAATAAAAGGTAGGATACGAGACTTTTAAAAATGAGATTTTGCCAGTGTGTATTTCATCAACTGGAATCTGTCTCTTCTCATTCTAGAATATTTTGCATGGTCAGGTTCAATCTTGTCAACACATAGCACTCCAAATATGGGGCTCATTAATCCACAGCCCTCCCCACTACTCCAGAACAGAGTTCACAACAGCCAGACCAGGAATGGAATGACTCCATATTTTAGGACACTACACACATAGTGAATGGGGAAGGCTGTAAGTTCAAAGAGGGCTTAGGAGATTCTTATACAGGTGTTCTGACACTATATTGCTTCATGTGTGGCATACACTTTTAATTCCACAATAAATATTCAAAATGTAAGTCTAATGAGAGTTTATAAATGGGACAAAGAAAAGGTCTTTAACATTCTAAATCTATTAATAAAGAACTAGCACATGGTTAATTATAATTTTTGGTTCAAAAATTGTCTTTCTTCCTTCTCACATATCTGCAAGCTATATCCACTCATTTCTTGTTATATTCTTATTAGCAGTTCTGAGAAAGCCATTTAAAAGCCTTTATTTATAATGTCACTCTAAGAGACTGCCAAGTTTCCCTTGATTTTTGAGATCACAAATAGGATTAAGTTTCTATATTTATCCCATCCACATTTCCCCAGCTCCAACTTTTATCTCCCCACACACAGCCACCAAATCCATCATTCTGACTTATTCTTTCCCTTTTTTTTTTTGTGACCCCAAGAATCTTTAGAGTAAGAGGGAAAATGATGGTCCCAAAGGCGATAATAGAAAACATTTTATTATGTCTAGTTTCAAGACTGGTCCAAATGTTAAATTGCAATTTATAGATCTTTATTCAACTTCAATAACGTGAACTATCAGTGACAGATGTCATGCACGGTGTTAGATATCTCTGCATTTTCTTTCTTCCATTCAGTAAAGCACAGTGTATATTGTACACTCCATGCCCTTAAAATTAGATTTCCAGTCCTACCTCTATTTGGTACTATGCAGGTCACTTAAAATTTCTGAAGACATTTCTTCATATGTGAATGTAAAGTATTACATGAAATATACTTTTCTATACTAAAATCATGTGATTCTACTTGGATATAATATGTTGATGCTTACAGTAATGTTATTCAAATATTATTATAATTTTATTATGTAATATTGTGTTAGTATCAATGCCATTTTATTTTTATACATCATGTATTTTGAAATATACTATACTCTACATTTTATTTAATATTTACGAATATGCCTAGATACTGGCAGTGATATGATATCCAAACACACTAACATGAGACACAGTGTTAGCACATTTTTTTCATATTGAAATATTATGCAGATTCATATCCACGTATTCACCTGACTGGAAAATATAACCAAGATTGCAGATGTAGGTCAGAAATGTCACTGGCTATTTCTCTAGGGCCCATTTCAGACATACTAACTGATAACAGTTTTCCTTATTAGCCTGAACTCAGCCCTGGATATTTCTCAGTCTGGCACTGCTGACAGCTGTCAACACTCTTCAATCAGAAGTGGACTATTATTTGAAACGTTTTTCCCTTCCCCTGAAATGTATGACCATTACAGAATATTTGGAATATACAAGAGTGTAAACGAAGTCACAATAGTTCATCATTCGGGCATGCTTACTGCCACCGTTTCATTCCTCTATTTTTATATTGAGGTTCAAATGAAAGGGTATTCATATCTGTTTTGTTATGATATAGGAATATGAAATAGTGATAGTTTAACTTTTAAATATTTCAATCATACACTTAAACTGAAAAAAAATAACGTATGGTAGAAAAATCACCCAGGTTTAATGAATATTATGATTTGACACCTTTAGATTGCTTTAGAGGGAGGAAAATGTGACAGACGCCTCTAAACGTTAAACCAGTTTCTCTTTCTCCTATCATGTTAATTACCATAATAAATTTTGTGTGTTGTTTTTCTTTTCCTAGGCTTATTTTACAAAATCAATTTATGAGAATAGCCTCATATGGCATCATCTTACAACTTTGAAACATTTTTATCTTGTATCATATGGTGCCCTAATTTGAACTTTTTTTTAATACATTTTTTCTAGTTAATCCAATTGATATTTGCCTCTAAGTGGACAAATTTTTCTAGGTGTAAAGCAGTAAAAAAGAAGCTCTTAGTTTATAGATTAAGCTAACTTCTAAATATACTAAATTTGGACAAATTATCTCCACAATGATTGTCCCAATTTTCAACTTCATTAACATTGTGTAGGAGTTCTATTTTCTGTATATTTTCATCAATGGCTGGTACTAAAATATTTAATAATTTTGGTCCATCATAGTGATTTAAAAAATGCAAAATAAATCATTTTTATTTTTGTTGTTGTTGAATATATATGTTTTGGTTTTTTTTCTTAAAGATTTATTGATTGATTGATTGCTATGTTGGGTCTTCGTTTCTGTGCTAGGGCTTTCTGTAGTTGCGACAAGCGGGGGCCACTCTTCATCCTGGTGCGCGGGCCTCTCACTATTGTGGCCTCTCTTGTTGCGGAGCACAGGCTCCAGACGCACAGGCTCGGTAGTTGTGGCTCACGGGCCTAGTTGCTCCGCGGCATGTGGGATCTTCCCAGACCAGGGCGCGAACCCGTGTCCCCTGCATTAGCAGGCAGATTCTCAACCACTGCGCCACCAGGGAAGCCCCAATATATATGTTTTAAACACAAGTGAAGAATAAAAAAATAGCTGTGCAAATACTTATTAGCCAATTTCAAGGATATTAATTACCAGTATGACCACAAAGAAACTTTTATAACTAACAAAATTAACAATATTTTCTCTTTATCATCTAATAACCAACTTATATTAAATATTACAGATTCATAAAAATGTAAAGATAAAAATAGGCTTATACAAATCAAGATCTAGATAATGTCTCCATTTTACACTTGTTCTTGTGTCTTAAACATCTTTTAATCTACTATAATATCTTCTTTAAAACCCCTCACTTTTTTTCTCAAACTACTGACATGAAGAAACTATATCAGTTTTTTGATAGACAAATGCTATTTAAAATTCATTGTGTATACGATCTCACACATAGTGTGATAAATGCAGACTCAGTGTCAGTATATCTGGAGTAGCTCCAGATTCAGCATTTTTAATAAGATGCTGCTGTTCCACAGATCACAAGGTGGGTAGAAAATCCATAGAAAGGTTAACAATTTGGATTTGTTTGGTTATTTTGGTTTCATTTTTTGGACATATTTTTACTTCTGTAAGACCATCATCACAATCAAGATAATGAACATAGCCATCACCCCCAAATTTTCTCTTGTGACCCTTGGTAATACCTTCTTCCTATTCCTCTCCATCTCTAATCTCTCTCAAGAACTTATCTGTTTTCTGTCACTGTAATAGTTTTGAATTTTCTAGAATTATATATAAATGGAAACATGCAATCTGAATTATTTTTTGTCAAGCTTCTTTCACTCAGCATAACTATTGGAGATGTTACTTTGTGTATCAATAGTTCATTTCTTTTTACTACTGAGCATTATTACACCACATGGACATACCACACTTTGTTAATACATTAACTTGTTGGTGGGTATTTGATTTGTATCCAGTTTTGGCTATTATAAATAAAGTTGCTTTAAACATTCTTGTAAACGTCTTTGTATGGACAAATAGTTTTATTTCTCGGGGGCAAATATCTGAGAACAGAATGACTGGATCATACGGTCAGCGTATGTTTAAGTTTTTAAGAAACTGCGCATCTGTTTTCTACAATGGTTGTGCCGGGTTCCATTCCCACCAGCAGTGCATGAAAAGAAACTATATTCCATTTGGTGCAGCAATCTATAGTCAATTATTTTATGTTGATTGATGGTACTTTTAACATTTTTTATACGTCAGTGATTTTTTTTGTCCTATTGGCGTTTCAATAGAGGAGACCAGTGTTACCTACTCCACGATTATAACTGTCTACTTCTCCTTAGCGCTGTTGATATTTGTTTCATGTATTCTAAAGCTCTGGTATTAACTTCAGTCACATAGGACTGTTAGGCCTTTTTGATTAATTTACTTTTTTATCTTTATAAATGCACTTGTTATGTCAGGTAATAGTTCTTGTTTTGAGGTCTTGTTTCTGAGATATTAATACAGCATTTCAGCTAACTTACGATTATTATTTTATGGTATATCTTTTCTCATCCTTGTCCTTACAACCTATCTGTGTATTTATAATTAAATTATTTTTTTAGTACATAGTTGGGTTAAGTTTTTAAATCCAAAACTGACAAACAGTGAATATTATTTGTTGTGTTTTATTAATCTCTTTTTAATGCAATGATTCATTTGGTTAAATTTGCTATACACTCTTGAGTTCACTTCTTTCCCCTTATTCTCCTGTTTATTATTGTACTAATAAAAGGTAATTTTTAGAATCTTATTTTCCCTTTCTTAGTCACTTAATATGGCCCTTTGTTTGTTTTCAGTGATTACTCTAGTGATTTTGATGTGCATCCTTCACTTCTCACAGCAGTCTACTTGAATAATTGCTATATCACTTTATCTATAATGTAAGAAGTTGACCACCAGATAGTTTAATTTCCCACATCCCGTTATTTGCGCCATTATATTCTACATGTTATATATCCCGTAATATTGTTATTAATTTATAAATAGTAAATTATTTTCAAAATATTAATAAAAACAAAAATAGCCTTTTATATTTATCTATATATTTAATATTGCCTTCTAATTTCATTACTTTATGTTGGTTCATATGTCCTTCATTCTGAAGAGTTTCTACTTAATATTTTTATAGTGCAATTGTGCTATTGATTAATTCTTCTAATTTGCTTTATATTACTCTTGTTTTGAAGGATATGTAATTACATGTTAAAAGTTTTTGTCTCAGAACTTTATGTATGTCATTCTATTGCCATCAGTCTTACATTATTTCTGATGAACATTTAATGGATATTCTTATTATTTCCCTTTTTTCTCTGGTGAGTTTTTAATATTTTCTCTTTATATTTTATTTTTAGTAATTTTACAATAACATGATTTTTGTTTGTTTTGTTTTATTCTTGCTTAGTGTTTGTTGAGTGTCTTTTTGGGTGGGATATTGTTCTGCACATTTGAAAAACCATTGGCCACTATTATTTTCTCTTCTTTCTTTTTGGGACTTCAGTTATATATATATGTTATACTATTTGAGATTGTCCCATAATTATTGAAATTCTCTCTATTTTTAAAAATTATTTTTTCTACTGTTGATGTTATCTTTCTACTTTAATTTGAATCATTTCCATAAAACAATCTTTAAACCAATGACATTTTCTTCTGTAATGTTCAATCTTTTGATAAAACCATTTTGGATTTCAGATATTATATCATTCAATTCTAGGAGTTTCATTCTTTGAGTTTTTCTTTTTCTGCTGTGTTTCATCATATGGTCACTGAAATATTTGATTTAGACAATTGTCATCAATAACTAGTAAAACTTTAAAAGAAAGGGTGACTAGGAAATTCATAATAAATGATTCAAATGACAGTACATGAATCTACTAATGAATCTTAGGAACAAGAACAACAACTTCAGGACAGGAAACAAAATGTGACAAAACTAAGTATTTTGTGCCTCCAGATATCCTGGAATATGAAATATACAGCATCAGCTATGAGTATTGTTGACAAATATTTAAAATTGCATCTAATCAAGACTCTACTAATTTAAAGGGAATAAAGAACTATATTAAACCACACTATGGGCATGCAGTCAGAAAAATCCATAATGTGGGAAACTCTATAGGATCAATGACCTTGTTTGGTCAAGACATAAATGGAAAGAAAAATTAAATTTAGAGTCATGAATCTTGTGGATTAACTGAGACTTAACGAGTGTCTCAACAAACTGCGTTGTGGACATAGCTGAATCCTGACTCAAAGATGTTTAAAGAATTTTAATTTGCGCATTGGTTGGATATTTGATTATATTGAAGACTTACTCTTAATTTTTAGTATTCAATTTTTATCTTTAAAAAGGTCATATAGCATTTGTGCCCAAGTGTGTTTGTGTGCATGTGTGTGTGTGTAATGAATGGTTAAAATGATAACGACATTTGAAATTTGTTTTAATATCAGGAAGTGGATATGTATATAGATTAAACAAGACTGACCATGTTTTGATAATTTTGAACCTAAGTAATGGTATATAGGTGTTCATTATACTATTCTCTCTCTGTTTAGATGTATGAAGATACCGTAATATAAAGTTAACATAGATGTTATTTACCCAACATTTTAAGCATAATTCATATCACTGTTAGTGATAGTTTTACAAATGTATACAAAATATCTTCTCATGAAGAAAACTGTACTTGTTTCAAATGTTTTCATTATTCACTAGCTATCAAAATATATATTTTAGCTATTTCTAAGCAACAGACATAAGAATTTCAAATATTTAACATAAGGGTGAAATTCATCTTTAATTTTCACCTCAGCTGAATTACTTCATGACTTTCATTAAGTAAACTTATAACAAAGAATACATCTGCTTGAAGGAATTGCAGAGGGCCCACAGGATCCCCATTTATGACAATGTGTTCTTTCTTAATTAGGTGTTTTTAACAACTCTTCCTAACAAGAGCCAAAGACCTAAAAAAACCTGTCAGGGACAATCAAAAATATGTGGAGAAAATTCAAAACAAGGTCATATGAAAAACTCCTAACAGAAAGAAATTCTATGACTTTTCTGCTGATTATGGTATTGTAGATTGGACAAAATTATTTTTCTTCATTAATCCCAAACAAATAAATCCAATTTGGTTATACGGAGGCGCTATATAGATGTGGAAATTGCAAAGTTATTCAGTTTCATATAAGAGTGAGAATTACCAATCATTTCATGGAGAGCTGGTATGATCAGTATCAGGTAAATGGAAAATTTTAAATGGAAAAGTCAGTAGCTTGAGTTTTTTGTCTTAATATTTAAATACTAAAAGATACCTTTCATCTACATTTTACGTATTATAAACATTCAGCCATTTTACCCAAGCACTGTAATTTTTCATTTATTATTTTAAAATGGCTTTATTTCTTTGTGAAGATGAAAAACATTCTTTCATGTCTTTTGCAATATAAAAATAACAGGATTTCTATTCACATGATCTTTTATAACATCAGTATAAATCAGTGTAAATGTTTAAATCCCCCAGGTTTTAAGCTGAATTTTCATTTTGTCTATTTAATTAGCTGTGTAAAATACCATAACGTGGGAAACTGGATGACAAAGCGTATCTATTGAAAAAGAGGAAAAATGTCACATTTTTCCCTGGCTTGATGGTTGATTTAATTGGATAGTTTGAATTTTACTGAGATAGAAAGGAAGAAGTAAGCAGGTTAAATTTTTAAAAATATCTCAGTGTCAGTTATCAATCAAGGAGATTGCTAGAGCAACTTTTCAACCTTCAGGCAAATTTATGACTACAGTGACTGAGCAGAAATTTGTAATTGTACCACTCAAATTATTGCTGAGTTACAAAACATAATTAAGTAGCTTAACTGGAAGATGAGTATATATTTCTGTTCCATTTTTACAGATGCAAAAGTTGTATCCTGTCTTTAACAATTATGTGAGAAAATGTTATTTTTTAAATGTCGAGAATTTTGTTTTGTTTTTTGTTCTCTAGGAATATGAAAGATACCTAAGAGTTAAAAATATTACAAGGGACCATAAGATTTTTGTTTACAACATACTGTTCCTCTGAAGAGTACCAGTTGGAATCAAGATCAGAATGAATTGCTGCTTATTGCTGCCTTTTACGTTGGGAATTCCTCTCCTATTGCCTTGCCTTATAGCAACAGAAAACTCTAAAACAGAGGAAGTTAAGCACCCAGCGGGATCTCATTTGAGAGTGAGGCGGGGCTGGATGTGGAACCAGTTTTTTGTACCAGAAGAAATGAATAAGACTAGACATCACATTGGCCAGGTACTGATTTTCTGAAAGTGCTACAGGAAATAACCTTGTAAATCTGATCGAAAGAGTGAAGGAGGCTTTGGTATTTGATGAATTCTCCGTTTTTCTTAGTGGAACCATTAGAAAGCTTCAAACACCAGCATAACTGATTGTTATATTTGCAAGCACCTAAAATAGTCGCAAAAACTTGAAGAAGAGGGAAAGCTCTGGTTTTTAAATTTCACTTTAACCTCATACAAAATTGCAGCATTTATCAACATCTGGAAATGTGATGGTGTTATTTTTGGTAATGGATCAAAGCCACCGCATGGAGAACAGTAATGTTTACCAACGGTATTTAGCCTGATTTTCCATTATGCTAAGTAGGTGTTGATTTACCCCTCATTAATTTTTAATGAAGCAGATTAATACCAAATCCTTTTACAGTTATGTAGCTTCAAGAGCCTACACACTTCATTTGATTAGTGAAGTTGAAGTAAAACAAATAATTATTTCATTTTCTTATAAGAATACATTTTAAGAAAATTTCCTTAACGAGACAAAACATTTCCTATTTATGTTTTTGGGTTTTATTATTATTTGATTTTCTTCAAACAGAGGTAGTTATAATATCATGTCCTTCTCTGTAAGGCTCTTTCTCTGGATGAATGAACTGAAATAAGTTTAACCACTAATTAACTGACACTAAAATTTAATTGGGCCCAAAGGGTGAAGCACTCAAAATTTATTAACTCTCTTTTTCTAGCCCTTTTAGGAGAGCTGCAGTGTTAGTGTGTTGTCTGGATTCCATGAGTTCATCTGTCCCATCAGCCAAATATATGAGTACATTCAACCAAAGGCTTAGATTAGGGTTTTAGGCAAACAGATTTCAATCGTGTGTGTGTGTGTGTGTGTGTGTATGCACACGCATGCGCGCGTGCCTGCCTGCTATAAGTAATATTTCTCATCACATTTTATTTTCTAAGATGACTCCAGGTAAAGCACAGGCAGAACAGTGTGAGGTCCGTTGTTAAGTGTCTGCTAGTTACCTGAGTCTCTAGCCATATTTACAGTGGACTCCACAGACCCCCATAGGCTCTCCCACCACTGAATAAGGAGACATGCTACTATTGGCAGGCAAATGTTAGTGGTAAGGCTCTACAGGGAAGTGCATCAATGCAGTCAGAACAGGGACCAGTCACTGAATAACTCACATTTTCTGCTCCCTACACATATCTCCCATTTCCTCCTTTCATATAGCGGTTTGTTTTGCTTCTTTTTCATTCTGTAAAAATATTTATGAAAATATTCTAACAGATATTTTTTCCTCTAAACAACCTCGTTAAGCTTAAACCACATATAGGTAACTGGTTTAAAAGAGGGTAATAATGAATACTTACATGCTTGTAATAACAGAGCTGGTAAAAATAAAATGTAGTTGATGTGTCCAAAATAACTTTCTTTTTGATCTGTTTGTTAAAAGAGATTAAATTTGGAAAGCACAATTAGGTGAAAATTTAGTCATATTGATTTGCCAAATTGATAGTAACTTTGTAATTGAAGAAAATTTTTGGATGGAAATACAGAAAATTTGATAACACTAGAATCCACGAAATTGAAATGTGTTTAACTTATGCATTTTGTGACAAGAGGAAGATGTTCAATTTTTTTTTAATTAAATATGGGTCCTTAAAAAGATCAAGCTCACTGATCTATGAAAATTAACATGAATATACTTGAAATACATTTATTCATGACTGAATTTGACTTGTCTTCATTCTAACATTCAAATTTTCAAACTACATTGAAATAATATTTGGAAACCAGGGGCTATGCATTGCTTTCATTTGGTATACTTATTGGAGAATACATTTGTTTTCCACAATTTCTTATCACTGGAGCATGGGGATTTCACTTTTACGAGTAATGAAGGACTTTCAAATTTTAAAAGCTGTAACTCTTTTATTATCTCCAATTTGGTTCTTTCATTGTAGAGCAGTGATGTTCAACACATTATTAAAATTATTAAAATTAGTTGTTTTAGATATCTTTAGATATTCTCGACAATCACATAGAAAAATTTATTAATTAGTCCAGAATAAAATATTGTACTTTGAGCTATCAGAAAAATTATGAAATTAAGGTTGTATTTTTTGTCTAACTTTGTAAATTTTCAGAGAAGCTCTTACTTTGAAGAAGGGTATATTCATAAATGGTGAATCAAGAAAACCATGGATTCATAATAATTAAGAGATTATTCTCTAATGCTTCCTTTCTTTATGTAAAAATAGGTTAGATATGAAAAATCATACAATGTTACCTATATCATGACATCTTTTTTATATATAAAATTCAAAATTCCGTTCACACTATGAATAATGAACAAATTTACTTTGCTCTTAAATAAATAAATTAGTGAGGACAAAAGAAGTACATTTGAGAACTGAGTGACCTATGTTGGAAAGGAAGAGTTAGAGCTAATTTGGCTAAAACTCAGGGACTAAAAGACCATGTTACATACCGGTTTGCAGGGGAGGATCTGAGATCAAACAGGCCTTTTGGTGTAAATCATAATTCTACCCCAAAACCATGTGACGCTGTGAAAGTTTTTAAAATTTTCAGTCTCACTTTTCTTCTCTATTGAAAGAATTTATTATATCAATAATGTGTATTTTACAGTGAATGCTTGAGGATTAATTGAGAAAACTAATATAAAGCAATTTGTAGATTTTATGGATGATTGAGATTATTATCATCTTCTCAACATGCTCCCTAATTTTCTTACTAATATTTCCATGTTTTCTATGTGTTTTTAGCCTAGAGATAGAACATCACTGTTTAAATTTATTTTAGATCATTATCTCTCTGTCTCTCGGCCCCAATCTAATATAAATATTTGAGAGTATGGTTTTAGTGACTAAAAATGTAATCATATAGAGTAAACACGAACCAACTTTTTTGTGCATAATGTATAAAAGGGGCTTTGTTTTTCAATCATTGTAGTTTCTAATTGGAATCATCTGTTTAGAGTAATGAAATTTGTATAGCGCTTTACGTTGAAAATTCAAAGACTTCTCTGCCTGGTGGTAGATTTTAATCTTAAACTTAACATTTTACCTCACTTAATATAATATGGGAATTATATGGAATTCTTAACTTAGGGAATAATTAACAGACATGAAGATGCAATGATTAAAATTTGTCTTAACATGTTTGGAAAATAAATTATCTCTCTTTGCACTTGCAGCTAAGATCTGATTTAGACAATGGGAACAACTCTTTCCAGTACAAGCTTTTGGGAGCTGGAGCTGGAAGTATTTTTGTCATTGATGAAAGAACAGGTGACATATATGCTGTACAGAAGCTTGATAGAGAGGAACGGTCCCTCTACACTCTAAGAGCCCAGGTAATAGACATCACTACTGGAAGGGCTATGGAACCTGAGTCTGAGTTTGTCATCAGAGTGTCGGATATCAATGACAATGAACCAAAATTCCTAGATGAACCTTATGAGGCCATTGTACCAGAGATGTCTCCAGAAGGTATTGCATATTAATTTACATCAAAGATGTACCTATTAACAATGAAAACAGATTTAAAATTTCGAGCATATGTTTTGGAAGTGAATTATTTACCGTTCTACACGGGTACCTCCTTCTGCAAATGTGTTAAGTAAAATATTTGAAAAATTAGACTAATGATTAAAATCTTGTAAATAATCATACTATATATTAATAAGTAATTTGTCTTGTTAAAGTATAATTTCAGTCTTCAATAGAAAGAAAAGTTTATTTGAGTATACATAAAATTCTTTAGCTTGTTCACTTATTGGTTTCTTCAATAAAAGAATTTACTTTCCAAAACAAACTCTTCTTTTGTATCTCAAAAAATACATAAGATCATCCTGAAAGAGTCACACATAAAAATAGGAGAAACCAATTTATAAGATTAGAATCCTAGATGCATCCAAACAACAGAACATGAAAACTAAAAACAAAACAAGATGGTTGAAGACCTCTGTTTAGCCATATCCATTTTTAAGTTCTTTTCAAACCCAATGTCACTTTAATAAATATTTTAAATATAATACTTGTAGAAGAGAATGCTTTCCATGAGATGTAATAATTGACTGCCTTGGAAATCAGACATGTCTTTCCAATAGGGGGAAAATTATGGTATGGTTATACAAAATTTGTCCACTCATTCTTTGTCAGAAAAGTTTAATAATACAACAGATAGTAAAATTTAATTCACAAAATTTACTTAAGTATGGTAAACGTCAATGTGATTTAATAATTGTCATTTTTAAATTATGCTAATGTGCTTTAAAACTGCCTTACCTAAACATTTGATTCATTAGCCAGGAAGTCTAAAAATGTATATTCCATTATATATTTTCCTGATTCTTCATTTTTTTTAACATTCCAGGTAACAATTTAAAGACCTATTTCTACATGTATTCAGAACATAGGTTTTTAACAACAGCCTAAACAAATTTAGCTGTGTAGCATGTATCAAGACCAACTGTCCTTAGATATAATTGACACATTAATATTGTCCTATTTGATAGCTAGGCAGTGATATATTTCTTCTTTTTTTAAATAAATTTATTTATTTATTTATTTTTGGCTGCACTGGGTCTTCTTTGCTGTGCACAGGCTTTCTCTAGCTGTGACAAGCGGGGACCATTCTTCATTGGGGTGCGCAGGTTTCTCATTGTGGTGGCTTTTCTTGTTGCGGAGCATGGGCTGTAGGCGCACGGGCTTCAGTAGTTGTGGCACACAGCCTCAGTAGTTGTGGCTCGTGGGCTCTAGAGCACAGGCTCAGTAGTTGTGGCACACGGGCTTAGTTGCTCCATGGCATGTGGGATCTTCCCGGACCAGGGCTTGAACCCGTGTCCCCTGCATTGGCAGGCGATTCTTAACCACTGCGCCACAGGGAAGCCCGGCAGTGATATTTCTTTTTCCTCTTTCCATTCTTCTCCTCCTCCTCCTTTCTCTCCTCCTCTTCCTCCTTCTTCTTCAACTAGCATATGTTATGGTCCTCACATGTTCTAGGAACTTTTTGTAAGACTGGGGATTCAGTTGTAAAGGAAATATATGAAGTAATGGCTAGTATGGGACTTATATTTTAGTTATAGCACACGAACAGTAAGTAACTATTTTAAATAAGCCAGGTAATATTTGACATTGTATGTTATTAAAGTGTTAAGTATGGGTAAAGTATGATGATGATTAATTGACTGGAGGAAGCGGGGACATTTAGGAGGTGACATTTGAAGGAAATGATACAAAGAGGCCAGCCATGCCATGTTCTGGGAAAAAAAATTTCCATTGCAGGGTGAGGAGAATTGCATATATCAATATTGGAGTTATTGGCATATTGCTGGCATGGAGGGCATGACAAAGGATGAGATCCCCTTGGTAGGGAATTTAGGTAGAGAAAAGGCAAACATACAGGGTGACCGAACTGTTAGAACTTAGTTGACTGCTGAATTAGAATCAATGAGATTGGTCAGTCATGTAAGAAAAGAAAGACACGAGGAGAGACGTTGCACAAGAAGAGATCCTGCAACTGTGTGGAAGCTGCTTTGAGATTGAATAAAATCAATGTGATTTTTTTTTCTCAAGCATTTGGTACAAGTTTACATGCTGCATCACCTATATAAAATAAGTTTTTGCAATATGATATGTCTGATAAAGTGGGCATAGTCAAATATCGTCTTAAATTTATTTTTATAAAGTCCTTTGCAAAAACTAGCTTTAAGATTCTAGAAAGCTATCTAGAAAGACACAACTGATTTAAATTTTGCATGTTTGAAGAAAATCTCTCAAGGGTAATATAGGCAAACAATATCAACTATCAATGTAATGGATAGAATGCAGAATTGATATATTACAACATATTATGTTGTAAGTTTATTATAGGGACAAGTAAACTGAGAAATTACTTTTATTAAAATCTGATTCTGAGACAATGATTTTTTAGAATTAAACTTTTGTTCACTTAACAGGGTAGATACCAACTGATTTGAGAGATCTTCAGACTGCAAGAGTCCAGTCATTGGTTCTTTGCATTTCCAAATAGTTTGGCCATCTGTGATCAAGCTAAGCTGACTCAACTCAGAGACTCACAATGACCTTTGGATCCTTCAGTCACCAAGAGAAGGCTTTTCCCACTCTCTGGTCCACATTCCTTGCTAATTCAATTTCATGAATCCCGTCAATTTAAATTTTTAAGAGTTGCCATCAGTTACTCAATTCTAATTACAGGATGGTGTCTTAAGGTGGAATAATAGGAGTTAAGGGTGAGAGGATTCAGTATACATATATTCGTTCTGGGTTATTGGCCCTTCCCTTTACACATAATCATTGTGATCATTTTGCTTTGTCACCGGTGTTCTAATGTAGGGCAATCAGATTTCCAGTTCTACCTATGACGGCCCTACTAAACCCTATTTTTTTTTTTTTCTGGCATCTTGTCCTAGAAGCATTTGTCCCTGATTTTTTATTTTTTTTAAATTTTATTAGTACCTGCATTACAACAAGCCAGATATAATTTGGTAGACATCTACTTTTTTTACTTGCAGCTTCTTTCATGGTGTGTGAGAAAAAGTGTGTGAGACATGTGGGCAGTGAATAAAGTTGTTTTAAGACATGGTTAAATCTGAAAGAGGGCTAGTTATAACCCAGTACACTATAAGATAAAACACAGTTAAGCTAAGAAACCTATTAAATAATGTAAATACATATGAAGAATATCCTTCTGATGATATATTTCAGTTTAAAATAGTCTGCATAAGATATCTTTCATTAATGTACATATAGACCATTTATCCTTTAGAAATACATTTATTTCTAATCTAATTTAGAGAGAATTTAATTTTTATCCATTAATGTAATAAACCCAACTTTGTCAGTTTTAGTGAGAGCACAGTAAAATGAATAAAGAGAGACTAAACAGGTTAGATTACATATGTGACATGTACCATGCTTCATACATTGATCGAGTAAGTAATGCACATTAAAGATGATACTCAACAACTAAGTGTCTGTTGCCTATATTTAACTGGTAACACAAGGAAGGGGGGACTGTGAAACAATTATTGATTATTTCCATGAAAGACACATTATTGGCCTCATAGTGATTTTGTCAACTTTGTATGCACTATAGTATAGCATACCTAACTGCGAGTGAATGCACAATTCCTCTTACACCTGACAAGTCCTCATGGAAAACATAAATATACAAAATATTATCAAATATTTTTGTATTTCTTAATTGCTTTGATGTTTATTTATTATTACTATTTATTTACGTTTGACTATTTTTTGAAGATTTCTACAGTATTTAAATTACTGATTAGGAAAGTATACACGCTTACTTCTCTCTATTGACTTTTTTAGAAAAACCATTTAGAAAATATTTAGAGGGTTTAAAGTTGCTTAATCTGTATTTAATGAATTGTCAATAAAACTGAAACAGGAAAAAAGGAAAGACTGAAACAACTGAAGAAAATAAAATCAGATAATCAGAGTGATGTAAGAATTGAACATTACTAAAGTCCTTCTGAATTTTATAGACGACATTTACAAATTATGAGTAAGAATAAAGCAAGACTTTATGCAATGAATTTTTGGAAATTCTGCTGCATATTTGTATCATCTTAATTTATTTTACATTTCTTTTTTCCGTGGTTAGTTTACAGTAAGATTCACAGACACATGATTTCACACACACACATGCACGCACACACACACTCACTCACAAACATAAAAGGTGAATCACTGGTTAGTCATCAATGGTTCATCATCAAGCACTGTTTGAAACATTGAAACATTGTAGAATTATGCCAGTTCTGTAGGATTGCTACTTTTAATTTAAAAGTGCAGTGAGTCTTATAAGGGAGAACAATAATTATTTTCCTAGAAATTGAACTCCCTAACAAATTCACATAAGAGAGTTATTCTGAATATTTATAATATCATATTTTTATCCACTAAATTTTCTGAGTTTGACTTTTTTGGATTTATCCCACATGCAAAGAAATTATTTTTTGTGACATTAATATATTACATTAAGTTTTCCGTTTAGTAGAGAAAAAGGTCATGACATATTAGGACATTGAAGAGGTATGTTTTGGTTAGAAGTAAATGAAGCGTCGATTAAAATGTGCTTTAAAATAAACTGAACTGGGAAAAACAACCTAACTCCATAGCTCTTGTATCTAGAAATGAAGTAAGGGGTGGTCTATGAGTCAGTGCATTTTCTTGGTCTTCCTGATTCTCATTTGTACAGTACTAAGTTAAGAAATCTAAAGTCTTAATACTAAGAATTTCTCTTGGTCAACAACTAACAGTACAATGATTTTGACTATTGTTCCTGAAGCCAAATACAGGTGGTCTAGTTCTGCAAACTAGAGACAGGAAACGCTTATAGAAATAAATGAAATGGAGACATCATGAGGAAATATAGGGGGAGGAAATATAGGGGAAGGAAATGGATGAGTGCATAGAAGCGTAGTTAAAAGAACAAGACTTGCCTATTACAAACTGATAGAAATGGTCTCTAAGAAGCCAATTGGAATAATTCTTTACGATTCCTACAGGGATGTATCTATCTATTCATTTATTTAGTATTTGTATTATTGTGATATAATTGACATATAATATTGTGTAAGTTTAAGGTGTACAATGTGCTGATTTCATACATTTATATATTGCAATGTGGTTACCACTATAGCCTTAGCTATCATTTCCATCATGTCATATGATTATCATTTCCGTGGTGAAAACATTTCAGATCTAGTCTCTTAGCAACTTTGAAGTATATAATACAGTATTGCTGACTATAATCACTATAAGGTCCATAAACTCCCCAGAACTTATTCATATTCTAACTGTAAGTTTGTACCCTTTGACAAACATCCCAATTCCCCTACAACCCAGACCCTGGTAACCAGCAATCCACTGTCTCTGTAAGTTCTGCTTTTTTTTTTTAGATTCCTCATATAATTCATTGCATACTCTGCCTTTGACTTAGCATAATGCCCTCAAGGTCCATCCATGTTGTCTCAAATGACAGGAATGTATTTAAAACACCTGAAACTAATGAGTGTCTACATGTTGAGTGGAGAACAGTATAAAACAAGTGTTAAATAACTAACATAACAATTCTAAAACAAAACAGCAAATACTATCAATACATACAATTGAGGACCACAGTAAAAGTTTCAACATTTTTATTACTGAAGCATAGAATGGCTTCATATTAGAATGTGTCAGTTTATAAAATTAGATTGTAATGAAAAACTTCATAATGCTAATTTCACATAAAATCACAAGCCTATTTGATTTAGTGCCATTTGTGTTGCCATTCTTATTGACATAGAACATAGTGTTTCAAAAGATGTGGATTTCCAACAAGACCCATAATGCTAGATTCCATATTTACGTAAAAATAATTTACAAGCTCATTAAAGAAATATTTTTAATTTGACCATTAATTTTAAGCATACAAATACTTATTTCCCATGAGTTTTATTGATTGTTACTGAATTTTAATGAGAATACTTACCTTATCAATCTGGTAGATTTTGTTTTGCACTTAAAAAAAATTCTTTAAAGAAAGTAAGCATTTTACAGAAGGGGATGAAGCCAGCCAAATAATTATGCTCATCTTCAGCTTGACACTATGTCGAGATCATTTCAATAATCTTTATGAATATTTTACTAATATTCTGTAATTCTTTGAGGTACAGGTCACAACATAGTTTTTTGAAGGAAACTGTTTCTAATTTCCCTTTGATTCCTCTGCTAATAACACCTCTTTAAATGATCCTTAATTATGTATTGTAATGGGTTGTTTAATAGTTATATTTCATTAGATCATGGATTCACATATTTAAAACTCTATACGGTATCTGGAAATTAGGGTTGTTTTGTATAAGGTTATATTTTCTTGTCTATACAGCAAGATACTTGTTTTATAATTCAGAACAGAGAGGACTAGTCTTTTATTGCATATCATCATCTTGCTTGCTAAAGAAAGAATACCTTACAGAACTGGAATCCGTTTTTCAAAAAGACCATAGGCTTAATTTCTTGTAACTATGTATTTTCTCTTCAGGAACATTTGTCATCCAGGTGACAGCAAGTGATGCTGATGATCCTTCAAGTGGCAATCACGCTCGTCTCCTGTACAGCTTACGACAAGGCCAACCATATTTCTCCATTGAACCAACAACAGGTATTCCTGGAAGAAACGAAGTGCAAATCAACATGATTCTAAGGCAAACGTCAGAGCAAAAGTTCTCTGCCTACAAACATGTTGTAAAGTAGACCTGATGTTTCAATAAATAAGTGGGTTGTAATGTTTTTTAATTAAATTTTAAAAATTTAATTATTTTTAATCCTTTAGCTGGTTTTTCTAAGGTTGGGAGATTGGATTTTTCACACCCATACCACAAATGATTTGTGTCTGGGATATAAAACATACTTAAGGATTATTACAAATTAATTACAGAACTACAGACAACCCAATTTAAATATATGGGGAAAAGACATTTACAAGCAATTGACAAAAAATTGACAAACAAAAAGCCTGCAAGCATATTAAAATTGCTCAACCTCCTTAGTCATCATGGAAATGCAAATTAAAATCACAGAGTTCTACCTGTACACCCAGCCAGAATGAGATTAAGCTGAGTTTATGGCTGGGTGTAGGAACTTAAAAAAAAATAGTTCTGTATTTTATGTCTTTTTGATTCACATGAATACAACATTTGCTTTTTCTGTCCTTCTCCAATTTCTGTTAATCAATTGAATACTTTATAAAATAAATTTAAAAATTGCTCTTATTTATTTACATCTATTAAACAGTTAAGAATTATGTGACATTGATTCATTTAACAAATATTGATTGCTTTGGTCACTACAAAGATTAAACCCATATAAATGAGCTTATAGTCTCTAAAGTTGAGAAAAAAAAAAATACCTGACTAACCAACCAAGAATGTGGCAAGTTCCAAAAGCAATAAAATTCTGTTAGTGTTAATGAGACAAATATTATTTCCATCTTGATGACATGAAAAGCTTTAAAAAATTAAAGCATGTGTTGGGTCTTTAAGCATTTGTTATTGATTCATTCATTTAGCAAGTATTAAATAGGTCAGCCTTTATCAATCAAGTTTCTTTTGAGAATCAGATTCTGAAAAGTATGATTTGAGTGACTATATTCTTAATTCTCCCCAGGATAATACCTAGTTTCTATTATTCTGAATGTACAGGTTAAAGTTATTTTAATACATGCAATGGATGCCTTAAGACATTAGGTTTTAATTCCCTTACACAATTTTGGTTGAGAAGGGTTGAATATGCAACAGGCATTGTACAGTATACTAGGTTTACAGCAGGACACCATTGCAACATTAAAAAAATAACAATAAAAGGAAAGCAACAGGGACTCTTTTCTCTTGGAACTTACAAATAAATATTAAACATTTGCGTATTAATAAATACATACATTAAGTTTGTGAATATTATGACGTGAAATAAACAAGGTTCAATAGAAGAAAGTAAGCATTCCTTCATAGTGTGTGGCCAAGGCAGAATACACTGAAACCAGAAGGCTGAGCTGAGCACGTGACCAAGGTGAGGAGAGCATGGAAGGCATTCTAGGTTATGGGAAGAATGTATAGGAAATTCCTGAGAAAGGAGAGTGTTTAAGCTCGTAGACTAACTAGACACCAGTGTGAAAAAGCACAGAGGAGGAGAATAGAAAATGGGCTATCTGTGTAGTAGATGTGTGCTGGGTGACACTGGATCTTCACGACCATTTTGAGCACTGTCTTTTCCTCCAGCGCTCACTGACTTCTTAAACATATTGAGCAAATTAGCTAAAGCAATTAATTGCATTAATGGAGGAGAAGTAGAGCCGGCAGCAAGACAGTTGGAAGCCAAAGCACAGAAGTGGTAAGTTTTCGAGGGTGTAAGAGGATCTGGGAATATACATCCTTTATCCATTCTGAAGGTAAGAAGACGTGTTGAAAATAAAGTCAGCAAAGTTAATTGAAGCCTCCATACATGGGAAGTGAAGGCCTCTGTGTTTGTCTCACTCACTGACTAATCTCTACACCTTTGGCTATATAATTCCAAAACTCTAATACTATTCTCCTTTGCTAATAGGAAACACAATTCTCTGTTGAGTCACACCCAGGGAGATATTAGGAGCATCTGTTTCATATACTCCATGGTTTCCATACTGATTCATATAATAGAGTATAATTGTGAAACGCTTCAGTCCACAATTAACATCTCATCATAATGTGGTCCAATTTGTCCTCCTTTGATTTTTCTACAGGTATCACGATTTTTTAATTAATACTTTTTCCCCAGACATATTTGAAGATTAGCCATTCTCCTTCTTATATTTGTATTATGTGTTCCCCAAATCTTTAGGATTACAGCCCTTCTATTCACCACCTTAAATTTTTCCTAGGTTTTTTTTTTCAGTGATGGTTAACTTTTTACTAAATAATTTTATAGAAAGTGGACACTTATTACAACATTTCCATGGTCCAATATGGATATGAATATCTCTGTTGGTGGATTATGAATAACTGTGAGTCAAAAATCAGCTCTTCTTCATATATTATGACTCAAAATAGATTTAACATCACAGGTGCACAATATTTTTGCATAAATTTGGTATTATAGTTTTACATGTATCCATAATAAACTAACTTCTAAGTTTAGGGGAAAAGTTAATTGTAGAGCCCTAATATTATGTTAGAGAAGAAAGCAGAAAATAAGTTGAGGTAAAAATAAGACATTCTTCTTCTCTCCCTGTGGTTTATCTTAACATAGTATTTTATTAAGATTCCACTACTATTAGTATTGTGATGACCACTCTAAACTTTAGGCAGAGGTGGTGATTGACTTATTATTGTTGTATTTTTCTCTCCAGGGCAGCATCTAGCACATTGTAGTGGTTCAAAATGTGTCAAAAGAATGATTTTATGTTTGAATTCTTAAGAAATTAACTAGGAAGATGCCATGGTTAATAATGAAATAATAATTATAGTTTAATCTGTCTTTAAAGGAGTCATAAGAATATCTTCTAAAATGGATAGAGAACTGCAAGATGAGTATTGGGTGATTATTCAAGCCAAAGACATGATTGGTCTGCCTGGAGCACTGTCTGCAACAACAAGTGTATTAATCAAACTTTCTGATGTTAATGACAATAAGCCTATATTTAAAGACAGTAAGTAAAAAGGATTCTAATAAATAATTTTTGAAAGTATGGGAAATAGCGCAAACTAAGTCTTGATGTAGCAAAGTGTTTAAAGCATCTGCTTTCAGATTTAGGGTAGTGTCACTCTTTCCTCCAGATGAACTTGTTGGCAATTTTTAATTTGTACAATCAAATAAACGGTTCTTTTAATTTTCCCACAACGAAAGAGACACGGTAGCACGGTTAAACTGTTACTTCCTGAAAACAGCAAAATATTACCAACTTTAAAGTAACATTTCTCCCACTTAAAAAAAGGAAAATCTCACAAAGCAGTCTGTGGAATGACTTGCTATATGCTAAGGAAGTCAAGAATCCCTTTAAAGAAAAATTATACTGAACATGCTCCTTTTTTTAATTCTAAAAAGATTTATTCTTTAGGATATTAACACGTGATTATTTTGTACATTTTAGCATAAATGACAAATGATATATGAATGACTAGTTCTTTGGAAGTTTAATGCAAGTTACTTCTGAAAAGTAAAGAGAAAAAAACTTATTTATTTATATTTATATCTATGTATTTCAAATGTAACTGCCATTATTTTCTTGTGACCAAAACAATGGGGTCATCTGACTTCATCTTTCTCTCTCTTTTTCCTTTTTTTAAAATTTATTTTATTGAGATATAGTTGATTTACAATGTTGTGTTAATTTCTACTGTACAGCAAAGTGATTGAGTTATACATATATATGATTCTTTTTGATATTCTTTTCCTTTATGGTTTATCAGAGGATATTGAATATAGTTCCCTGTACTATTCAGTAGGACATTGTTGTTTATCCATTCTGTATATAATAGTTTGCATCAGCTAGCCTCAAACTCCCAGTCCATCCCTCCCCCAACCCCATCCTCCTGACAACCACAAGTCTGTTCTCTATGTCTCTGAGTCTGTTTCTGTTTCATAGATAAGTTCATTTGTGTCACATTTTAAATTCCACATATAAGTGATATCATATGGTATTTGTCTTTCTCTTTCTGACTTACTTCACTTAGTATGATAATCTCTAGGATCATCCATGTTGCTGCAAATGGCATTATTTCATTCTTTTTTTACGGTTGCATAATATTCCATATCTTTCTTTTCCATTTCCACTAATGGAATGGAATTAATGCAATCCAGGCTCAGATTCTCAAAGTCGAACTGTTACCCTTAGAACTCAACTATTTGTTTTTGGACTCTACCGTCTTTAATTCATACTTATATTGGGTTGGCCAAAAAGTTCGTTCAGGTTTTTTGGTAACATCTTACAGAAAAACGCAAACGAACCTTTTGGCCAACTCAATATTTATTGGTTATTTTAGGTATCAGAGAATGCTTGAGTGAAATTGAAAAACTCTTTTTATTAAATTTAATTTGGCACAGTGGAAGGATACAATAAAAATAAACCTATGAATATTGAGAAAGTATGCATATGAATAGAAATCTGGAAATTTATGTACTGGTGAAAGGACTTCCTAAGATATATTTGAGAGAAAATAATAGATACTCAAAAAGATATGAGGGAAATGTTCAGATTGCAAAACAATAAAGGGAGAGCGAGAGCAAGAGAGAGAGGTATTTAGAACAAGTAATTGGTGAAAAGGGTGGGTATGGTTTTTCCGACAGCCCATAATAAAAGGAGGGTGCTATATTTGGGAGTTTTTTACGTTAATTATCTGTGCAAAATATCCTGAATTTTGTTTCTAAAGGTTTATACCGCTTGACTGTCTCTGAATCTGCATCTGTTGGGATGTCGATTGGAAAAATCATGGCATATGATAATGACATAGGAGAGAATGCAGAAATGGATTACAGCATAGAAGATGATTCAAAAACGTTCGATGTCATTACTAATAATGAGACCCAAGAAGGAATAATTATATTAAAAAAGGTAGATGCATTAAAATTATTTGTTTTGCATAATAATGCAAAATCAAATCAGAAATACATATATATTTTGTGTAACCAGTTAGTTTTTGCTTTGTTAAGTAATTAAAATAAGACCCTGTGATTTAGTTTAGGGAGCAAAAGAAAAGATATATTATATGTGCTTTTATAAAAAATTCTAAGATATTTCATTTTATAGAATATTAACATATATGATTATTGCCTACATTTTAGTATTAATTACAAACAATAATATACAAACAGCTAATTATTTATCAGTTTTATGCACGATACTTCTGAAAAAATAAAGAAAAAAGCTCAGTTATTTATATTTTATATCTATATATTTCAAATATAATTGATGAGAGAGTTAATTATTACCGAGGTCTTTTGAATTATATTGTAGTTTTTTTAAAAGATTTTAATATACAGGAGAAACTTTTTGAAATTATCTTAAATAACAGGAAATTAATTCTCAACTCCATAAGACATTTATACTCAGAAAAGTATACTTTTAATCCTAAAAAAAAATATAATTATTAGCCAAAAACATTTTATAATAGACATAAATAACAAAATACACATAGGGATTTGCTACGCAACTACTTAATGATAATATCAGAGGGATCCAAGAACATAAATAGTAAAACCTAACTGGAAAGCAACTGAGACTTAATTTAACAGCAAAAACATTTTTTTTCCTAAGTAATTCCTCGGGTCACTGATACCAGTTTTTTGTGTACACTGCATTTCTTTGCAGAAAGTAGACTTTGAGCACCAGAACCACTATCGTATTAGAGCAAAAGTTAAAAACCACCGAGTTGATGAGCAGCTCAGGAAATACCATACTGAAGCTTCCACCACTTTCATCAAGATCCAGGTGGAAGATGTTGATGAACCTCCTGTTTTCCTCCTCCCGTATTACATATTTGAAATCTTTGAAGGAAGCCCGTACGGATCATTTGTAGGCACCGTTTCTGCCACAGATCCAGACCAGAGGAAATCTCCTATCAGGTATGTCTGGAAGGCCAGCTTTGCATTAGTAAATGAGGGAACACAGATTAGCTTGAAAATAAAATTCCATATAAATGTAACAGGGATATATCTAGATCTGTATTTCTCTCTAAGGTACTTATAAAATTTGCAACAGTTTAAACAAGTTGAAACAGGAAGCCTTACTATTGGTTAAGATGCAGTGAAATAAGCACTTGAAAACATGTGCAAGAAAGAGGCAATCACGAACTAAAATTAGATGCAGTCAACTCTCTATTAATTGGGGTAAGAAGGTGAGGGAAAAGAAACCCTTGGTTATGCCAAATCAGAGCAGAAACAAAGCTGATCACAATGTGGTTCCTCTAAACACTGTTTAATTAAAATGATATTCAAAAATTAACTAAGCTTTTATAGGGTACCGCTAAAGGAGTAAAAATGAAGTCCAATCAATTAGAAATAAATTTCTGTGTTGCAATTAAACAATACTTACCATCTATTAAATTAGTCTGTTATATTCAGGTAGTATATTTTCTTTCTGTTTTTTTGTATTCGCATCATAGTTCTGGTTTAAAGTAAAAGTAAAACCTGTTACATGTTTCCTTCCACCACCTTCCCTTGCTCATCCATTTTCCATACTTTACAGTCCAGGGACTTACACAAACTTCCATATATTTATAAAGGTGCTGGGTACTGCTTTGCTCTTTGGAAGGGCTACTGACACAAAGAAGAGCTTCTTTAAATTTCTGAGAGAGACGATGCTCCCACTTTTCCACTGTAATTCCTAATCATAAAATGCTGCCTTCTAATATGTAGATATAGTTCTGATTTATTAGCAGTAAATTTAATAATGAATATAAGTATATATGTAGTATATATATGTGTGTGTATATACAAGTGAGTAAATTAATTGTTTAGATTTTAAAGAGTATATTAACCTGTTTGTTTTTCTGACAATACTAAATAAAGAATACATAATTTTAAAAAATGCTTTCATGATTAAAGCTTTCATTATATTATTCTTTATAATAATAAAATTGTAGAAACAATTTAAATATCTAGTCTCAGTGGTGTAAATAAGGCAATGAATGATGAATGCTTTCTAATGATGCTTATGAACATAAAGACATGGCATGATTCTTTAAAAATAATACAAAATCATTAGAGTTGTATGTTTACTACAAGTAAAATATTATGTAAAATAAATGAGAAAAATAAGTGAGCACACCCAAATATTAACAGAGGTTGTGTTTTTTTGTTTTTTGTTTTTTTTAAATTAAATTTAATTTTTTTTTTAAACAGCAGGTCCTTATCAGTCATCAATTTTATACACATCAGTGTATACATGTCAATCCCAATCGCCCAATTCATCAAACCACCACCCCCACCCCCCCGCAGCTTTCCCCCCTTGGTGTCCATACGTTTGTTCTCTACATCTGTGTCTCAATTTCTGCCCTGCAAACCGGTTCATCTGTACCATTTTTCTAGGTTCCACATACATGCGTTAATATACGTTATTTGTTTTTCTCTTTCTGACTTACTTCACTCTGTATGACAGTCTCTAGATCCATCCACGTCTCTACAAATGACCCAGTTTTGTTCCTTTTTATGGATGAGTAATATTCCATTGTATATATGCACCACATCTTCTTTATCCATTCATCTGTCGATGGGCATTTAGGTTGCTTCCATGACCTGGCTATTGTAAATAGTGCTGCAATGAACATTGGGGTGCATGTGTCTTTTTGAATTATGGTTTTCTCTGGGTATATGCCCAGTAGTGGGATTGCTAGGTCATATGGTAATTCTATTTTTAGTTTTTTAAGGAACCTCCTTCCTGTTCTCCATAGTGGCTGTATCAATTTACGTTCCCACCAACACTGCAAGAGGGTTCCCTTTTCTCCACACCCTCTCCAGCATTTGTTGTTTGTAGATTTTCTTTTTTAATAAATTTATTTATTATTTATTTATTTATTTTTGGCTGCATTGGGTCTTCGTTTCTGTGCGAGGGCTTTCTCTAGTTGTGGCAAGTGGGGGCCACTCTTCATCGCGGTGCGCGGGCCTTTCACTATCGCCGCCTCTCTTGTTGCGAGGCACAGGCTCCAGACGCGCAGGCTCAGTAGTTGTGGCTCACAGGCTTAGTTACTCCGCGGCATGTGGGATCTTCCCAGACCAGGGCTCAAACCCGTGTTCCCTGCATTGGCAGGCAGATTCTCAACCACTGCGCCACCAGGGAAGCCCTGTTGTTTGTAGATTTTCTGATGATGCCCATTCTAACTGGTGTGAGGTGATACCTCATTGTAGTTTTGATTTGCATTTCTCTAATAATTAGTGAGGTTGAGCAGCTTTTCATGTGCTTCTTGGCCATCTGTATGTCTTCTTTGGAGAAATGTCTATTTAGGTCTTCTGCCCATTTTTGGAATGGGTTGTTTGTTTTTTTAATATTGAGCTGAATGAGCTGTTTATATATTTTGGAGATTAATCCTTTCTCCGTTGATTCATTTGCAAATATTTTCTCCCATTCTGAGGGTTGTCTTTTCGTCTTGTTTATGGTTTCCTTTGCTTTGCAAAAGCTTTAAAGTTTCATTACGTACCATTTGTTTATTTTTGTTTTTATTTCCATTACACTAGGAGGTGGATCAAAAAAGATCTTGCTGTGATTTATGTCAAAGAATGTTCTTCCTATGTTTTCCTCTAAGAGTTTTATACTGTCTGGTCTTACATTTAGGTCTCTAATCCATTTTGAGTTTATTTTTCTGTATGGTGTTAGGGAGTGTTCTAGTTTCATTCTTTTACATGTAGCTGTCCAGTTTTCCTAGCACCACTTATTGAAGAGACCGTCTTTTCTCCAGTGTATTTCCTTGCCTCCTTTGTCATACATTAGTTGACCATAGTTGTGTGGGTATATCTCTGGGCTTTCTATCTTGTTCCATTGATCTATGTTTCTGTTTTTGTGCCAGTACCATATTGTCTTGATTACTGTAGCTTTGTAGTATAGTCTGAAGTCAGGGAGTCTGATTCCTCCAGCTCCGTTTTCTTCCCTCAAGACTGCTTTGGCTATTCGGGGTCTTTTGTGTCTCCATACAAATTTTAAGATTTTTTGTTCTAGTTCCATAAAAAATGCCATTGGTAATTTGATAGGGATAGCATTGAATCTGTAGATTGCTTTTGGTAGTATAGTCATTTTCACAATATTGATTCTTCCAATCCAAGAACATGATATATCTCTCCATCTGTTGGTATCATCTTTAATTTCTTTCATCAGTGTCTTATAGTTTTCTTCATACAGGTCTTTTGTCTCCCTAGGTGGGTTTATTCCTAGGTATTTTATTCTTTTTGTTGCAATGGTAAATGGGAGTGTTTCCTTAATTTCTCTTTCAGATTTTTCATCATTAGTGTGTAGGAATGCAAGAGATTTCTGTGCATTAATTTTGTATCCTGCAACTTTACCAAATTCATTGATTAGCTCTAGTAGTTTTCTGGTGGCATCTTTAGGATTCTCTATGTATAGTATCATGGCATGTGCAAACAGTGACAGTTTTACTTCTTCTTTTCCGATTTGTATTCCTTTTATTTCTTTTTCTTCTCTGATTGCCATCGCTAGGACTTCCAAAACTATGTTGAATAATAGTGGTGAGAGTGGACATCCTTGTCTTGTTCCTGATCTTAGAGGAAATGGTTTCAGTTTTTCACCATTGAGAATGAAGTTTGCTGTGGGTTTGTCATATATGGCCTTTATTATGTTGAGGTAGGTTCCCTCTATGCCCACTTTCTGGAGAGTTTTTGTCATGAATGGGTGTTGAATTTTGTCAAAAGCTTTTTCTGCATCTATTGAGATGATCATATGGTTTTTATTCTTCAATTTGTTATTATGGTTTATCACATTGATTGATTTACGTACATTGAAGAATCCTTGCATCCCTGGGATAAATCACACTTGATCATGGTGTATGATCCTTTTAATGTGTTGTTGGATTCTGTTTGCTAGTATTTTGTTGAGGATTTTTGCATCTATATTCATCAGTGATATTGGTCTGTAATTTTCTTTTTTTGTAGTATCTTTGTCTAGTTTTGGTATCAGGGTGATGGTGGCCTCATAGAATGAGTTTGGGATTGTTCCTTCCTCCGCAATTGTTTGGAAGAGTTTGAGAAGGATGGGTGGGTTAGCTCTTCTCTAAATGTTTGATAGAATTCACCTGTGAAGCCATCTGGTCCTGGACTTTTGTTTGTTGGAAGATTTTTAATCACAGTTTCAATTTCATTACTTGTGATTGGTCTGTTCATATTTTCTATTTCTTCCTGGTTCAGTCTTGGAAGGTTATACCTTTCTAAGAATTTGTCTATTTCTTCCAGGTTGTCCATTTTATTGGCATAGAGTTGCTTGTAGTAGTCTCTTAAGATGCTTTGTATTTCTGCGGTGCCTGTTGTAACTTCTCCTTTTTCATTTCTAAGTTTATTGATTTGAGTCCTCTCCCTCTTTTTCTTGATGAGTCTGGCTAATGGTTTATCAATTTTGTTTATCTTCTCAAAGAAGCAGCTTTTAGTTTTATTGATCTTTGCTATTGTTTTCTTTGTTTCTTTGTTTCATTTATTTCTGCTCTGATCTTTATGATTTCTGTCCTTCTGCTACTTTGGGTTTTGTTTGTTCTTCTTTCTCTAGTTCCTTTAGGTGTAAGGTTAGATTGTTTACTTGAGATTTTTCTTGTTTCTTTAGGTAAGCTTGTATAGCTATAAACTTCCCTCTTAGAACTGCTTTTGCTGCATCCCATAGGTTTTGGATCGTTGTGTTTTCATTGTCATTTGTCTCTAGGTATTTTTTGATTTCCTCTTTGATTTCTTCAGTGATCTCTTGGTTATTTAGTAACGTATTGTTTTGCCTCCATTTTTTTGTGTGTTTTTTACATTTTTTTCCTGTAATTCATTTCTAATCTCATAGCATTGTGGTCAGAAAATATGCTTGATATGATTTCAATTTTCTTAAATTTACTGTGGCTTGATTTGTGACCCAAGATGTGATCTATCCTGGAGAATGTTCTGTGCGCACTTGAGAAGAAACTGTAATCTACTGTTTTTGGATGGAATGTCCTATAATTATCAATTAAATCTATCTGGTCTATTGTATCATTTAAAGCTTCTGTTTCCTTATTTATTTTCATTTTGGATGATCTGTCCATTGGTGTAAGTGAGGTGTTAAAGTCCCCCACTATTATTGTGTTACTGTCGATTTCCTCTTTTATAGCTGTTAGCAGCTGCCTTATGTATTGAGGTGCTCCTATGTTGGGTGCATAAATATTTACAATTGTTATATCTTCTTCTTGGATTGATCGCTTGATCATTATATAGTGTCCTTCCTTGTCTCTTGTAACATTCTTTATTTTAAAGTCTATTTTATCTGATATGAGTATTGGTACGCCAGCTTTCTTTTGTTTTTGTTTTTTTTCTATATAATCAAGTTTATTTATTTATTTATTTATTTATTTATTTATTTATTTAACATCTTTATTGGAGTATAATTGCTTTACAATGGGGTGTCAGCCTCTGCTGTATAATAAAGTGAATCAGTCACACATATACATATGTCCCCATATCTCTTCCCTCTTGCACCTCCCTCCCTCCCACACTCCCTATCCCACCCCTCTAGGTGGTCACAAAGGACCGAGGTGATCTCCCTGTGCTATGCAGCTGCCTCCCACTAGCTATCTATTTTACGTTTGGTAGTGTATATATGTCCATGCCACTCTCTCACTTTGTCCCAGCTTACCCTTCCCCCTCCCCGTATCCTCAAGTCGATTCTCTAGTAGGTCTGCATCTTTATTCCCATCTTTACCCTAGGTTCTTCTGACCATTTTTTTTCTTTTTTCTTTTTTTTTAGATTCCATATATATGTGTTAGCATACGGTATTTGTTTTTCTCTTTCTGACTTACTTCACTCTGTATGACAGTCTCTAGGTCCATCCACCTCACTAGAAATAACTCAGTTTCGTTCCTTTTTATGGCTGAGTAATATTCCATTGTATATATGTGCCACATCTTCTTTATCCATTCATCTGTTGATAGACACTTAGGTTACTTCCAGGTCCTGGCTATTGTAAATAGTCCTGCAATGGACATTTGGGTACATGACTCTTTTTGAATTACGGTTTTCTCAGGGTATATGCTCAGTAGTGGGATTGATGGATCATATGTTAGTTCTATTTTTAGTTTTTTAAACAACCTCCATATTGTTCTCCATAGTGGATGTATCAATTTACATTCCCACCAACAGTGCAAGAGTGTTCCCTTTTTTCCACACCCTCTCCAGCATTTATTGTTTCTAGATTTTTTGATGATGGCCATTCCAACCGGTATGAGAGGATATCTCATTGTAGGTTTGATTTGCATTTCTCTAATAATTAATGATGTTGAGCATCCTTTCATGTGTTTGTTGGCATTCTGTATATCTTCATTGGAGAAATGTCTATTTAGGTCTTCTGCTCATTTTTGGATTGGGTTGTTTGTTTTTTTGACATTGAGCTGCATGAGTTGCTTGTGTGTTTTGGAGATTAGTCCTTTGTCAGTTGCTTCATTTGCAAATATTTTCTCCCATTCTGAGTGTTTTCTTTTTGTCTTCTTTATGGTTTCTTTTGCTGTGCAAAAGCTTTTAAATTTCATTAGGTCCCATTTGTTTATTTGTGTTTTTATTTCCGTCTCTCTAGGAGGTGGGTCAAAAAGGATCTTGCTGTGATTTATGTCATAGAGTGTTCTGCCTATGTTTTCCTCTAAGAGTTTGATGGTGTCTGCCTTACATTTAGGTCTTTAATCCATTTGGAGTTTATTTTTGTGTATGGTGTTAGGGAGTGTTGTAATTTCATTCATGTAGCTGTCTAGTTTTCCCAGCACCACTTATTGAAGAGGCTGTCTTTTCTCCACTGTATATTCTTGCCTCCTTTATCAAAGATAAGGTGACCATATTTGCATGGGTTTATCTCTGGGCTTTCTATCCTGTTCCTTTGATCTATATCTCTGTTTTTGTGCCAGTCCCATACTGTCTTGATAACTCTAGCTTTGTAGTATAGTCTGAAGTCAAGGAGCCTGATTCCTCCAGCTCTGTTTTTCTTCTTCAAGATTGCTTTGGCTATTCGGGGTCTTTTGTGTTTCCATACAAATTTTGAAAATTTTTGTTCTAGTTCTGTGAAAAATGCCAGTGGTAGTTTGATAGGGATTGCATTGAATCTGTAGATTGCTTTGGGTAGTAGAGTCATTTTCACAATGTTGATTCTTCCAATCCAAGAACATGATATATCTCTCCATCTATTTGTATCATCTTTAATTTCTTTCATCAGTGTCTTATAATTTTCTGCATACAGGTCTTTTGTCTCCTTAGGTAGGTTTATTCCTAGATATTTCATTCTTTTTGTTGCAGTGGTAAATGGGAGTGTTTTCTTAATTTCACTTTCAGATTTTTCATCATTAGTATATAGGAATGCAAGAGATTTCTGTGCATTAATTTTGTATCCTGCTACTTTACCAAATTCATTGATTACATCTAGTAGTTTACTGGTAGCATCTTTAGGATTCTCTATGTCTAGTATCATGTCATCTGCCAACAGTGACAGCTTTACTTCTTCTTTTCCGCTTTAGATTCCTTTTATTTCTTTTTCTTCTCTGATTGCTGTGGCTAAAACTTCCAAAACTATGTTGAGTAATAGTGATAAGAGTGGGCAACCTTGTCTTGTTCCTGATCTTAGTGGAAATGGTTTCAGTTTTTCACTATTGAGGACGTTGTTGGCTGTGGGATTATCATGTATGGCCTTTATTATGTTGAGGAAAGTTCCCTCTATGCCTACTTTCTGGAGGGTTTTTATCATAAATGGGTGTTGAATTTTGTCGAAAGCTTTCTCTGCATCTATTCAGATGTTCATATTGTTTTTCTCCTTCAGTTTGTTAATATGGTGTATCACGTTGATTGATTTGCGTTTATTGAAGAATCCTTGCATTTCTGGGATAAACCCCACTTGATCATAGTGTATGATCCTTTTAATGTGCTGTTAGATTCTGTTTTCTAGTATTTTGTTGACGATTTTTGCATCATTGTTCATCAGTGATATTGGCCTGTAGTTTTCTTTCTTTGTGACATCTTTGTCTGGTTTTGTTATCAGAGTGATGGTGGCCTCATAGAATGATTTTGGGAGTGTTCCTCCCTCTGCTATATTTTGGAAGAGTTTCAGAAGGATAGGTGTTAGCTCTTCTCTAAGTGTTTGATAGAATTCGCCTGTGAAGCCATCTGGTCCTGGGCTTTTGTTTGTTGGAAGATTTTAATCACAGTTTCAATTTCATTACTTGTGATTGGTCTGTTCATATTTTCTATTTCTTCCTGGCTCAGTCTTGGAAGGCTGTGCATTTCTAAGAATTTGTCCATTTCTTCCAGGTTGTCCATTTTATTGGCATATAGTTGCTTGTAGTGATCTCTCGTGATCCTTTGTACTTTTGCAGTGTCAGTTGTTTTTTCCCCCTTTTCATTTCTAATTCTATTGATTTGAGTCTTCTCCCTTTTTTTCTTGATAAGTCTGGCTAATGGTTTATCAATTTTTTTTTTATCTTCTCAAAGAACCAGCTTTTAGTTTTATTGATCTTTGCTATTGTTTCCTTCATTTCTTTTTCATTTGTTTCTGATCTGCTCTTTATGATTTCTTTCCTTCTGCTAACTAACTTTGGGGTTTTTTTGTTCTTCTTTCTCTAATTGCTTTAGGTGTAAGGTTAGGTTGTTTATTTGAGATGTTTCTTGTTTCTTAAGGTAGAATTGTATTGCTATAAACTTCCCTCTTAGAACTGCTTTTGCTGCATCCCATAGGTTTTGGGTCGTTGTGTTTTCATTGTCATTTGTTTCTAGGTATTTTTTGATTTTCTTTTGATTTGTTCAGTGATCTTTTGGTTATTAAGTAGTGTGTTGTTTAGCCTCCATGTGTTTGTATTTCTTACAGATTTTTTCCTGTAATTGATATGTAGTCTCATAGCGTTGTGGTCAGAAAAGATACTTGATATGATATCAATTTTCTTAAATTTACCAAGGGTTGATTTGTGACCCAAGATATGATCTATCCTGGAGAATCTTCCACGAGCACTTGAGAAGAATGTGTATTCTGTTGTTTTTGGATGGAATGTCGTATAAATATCAATTAAGTCCATGTTGTTTAATATATCATTTAAAGCTTGTGTCCTTATTCATTTTCATTTTGGATGATCTGTCCATTGGTGAAAGTGGGGTGTTAAAGTCCCCTACTATGATTGTGTTACTGACAATGTCCCCTTTTATGGCTGTTAATATTTGCCTTATATATTGAGGTGCCCCTATGTAGGGTGCATAAATATTTACAGTTTTTATATCTTCTTCTTGTGTTGCTCCATTGATCATTATGTAGTGTCCTTCTTTGTCTCTTGTAATAGTCTTTGTTTTAAAGTCTATTTTGTCTGATATGAGAATTGCTACTCCAGTTTTCTTTTGACTTCCATTTGCATGGAATATCTTTTTCCATCCCCTCACTTTCAGTCTGTATGTGTCCCTAGGTCTGAAGTGGGTCTCTTGTAGACAGCATATATACAGCTCTTGTTTTTGTATCCATTCAGCCAGTCTGTGTCCTTTGTTTGGAGCATTTAATCCATTTACATTTAAAGTAATTATCGATATGTATATTCCTATTACCATTTTCTTAATTGTTTTGGGTTTGTTATTGTAGGTCTTTTCCTTCTCTTGTGTTTCCTGCCTAGAGAAGTTCCTTTAGCATTTGTTGTAAAGCTGGTTTGGTGGTGCTGAATTCTCTTGGCTTTTGATGTCTGGAAAGCTTTTAATTTCTCCATCAAATCTGAATGAGATCCTTGCTGGGTAGAGTAATATTGGTTGTAGATTTTTCTCCTTCGTCACTTTAAATATGTCCTGCCACTCCCTTCTGGCTTGCAGAGTTTCTCCTGAAAGATCAGCTGTTAACCTTATGGGGATTCCCTTATATGTTTTTTGTTGTTTTTCCCTTGATGCTTTTAATATTTTTTCTTTGTATTTAATTTTTGATAGTTTGATTAGTATGTGTCTTGGTATGTTTCTCCTTGGATTTATCCTGTATGAGACTCTCTGTGATCCCTTGACTTGATTAACTATTTCCTTTCCCATATTAGGGAAGTTTTTAACTATAATCTCTTCAAATATTTTCTCAGTCCCTTTCTTTTTCTCTTCTTCTTCTGGGACCCCTATAATTCAAATATTGGTGTGTTTAATGTAGTCCCAAATGTCTCTGAGACTGTCCTCAGTTCTTTTCATTCTTTTTTCTTTATTCTGCTCTGCAGTAGTTATTTCCAATATTTTATCTTCCTGGTCACTTATCCGTTCTTCTGCCTCAGTTATTCTGCTCTTGATCCCTTCTAGAGAATTTTTAATTTCATTTATTGTGTTGTTCATCACTGTTTGTTTGCTCTTTAGTTCTTCTAAGTCCTTCTTAAACGTTTCTTGTATTTTCTCCATTCTGTTTCCGAGATTTTGCATCATCTTTACTATCATTATTCTGAATTCTTTTTCAGGTAGACTGCCTATTCCTTTTCATTTTTTAGGTCTGGTGGGTTTTTGCCTTGCTCCTTCATCTGCTGTTTCTTTCTCTGTCTTCTCATTTTGCTTAACTTACTGTTTGGGGTCTCCTTGTCGCAGGCTGCAGGTTCGTAGATTCCATTGCTTTTGGTGTCTGTCCCCAGTGGCTAAAGTTTGTTCAGTGGTTTGTGTAGGCTTCCTGGTGGAGGGGACTAGTGCCTGTGTTCTGCTGGATGAGGCTGGATCTTGTGTTTCTGGTGGGCAGGTCCACGTCTGGTGGTGTGTTTTGGGGTGTCTGTGGCCTTATTATGATTTTAGGCAGCCTCTGTGCTAATGGATGGGGTTGTGTTCCTGTCTTGCTAGTTGTTTGGCATAGGGTGTCCTGCACTGTAGCTTGCTGGTCGTTGAGTTGAGCTGGGTCTAGACGTTGAGATGGAGATCTCTCGGGGAGCTTTTGCCGTTTGATATTATGTGGAGCTGGGACGTCCTTTGTGGACCAGTGTCCTGAACTTGGCTCTCCCACCTCAGTGGCACAGCCCTGACACCTGGCTGGAGCACCAAGAGCCTGTCCTCCACAAAGCTCAGAATAAAAGAGAGGAAAAAAAGAAAGAAAAAAGAAGGTATAACAAAATTAAGTAAAATAAAATAAAGTTATTAAAATAAAAAATAAAAAATAATTATTAAGAAAAAAATTTTTAAGTAATAAAAAAAAAAAACAGATAACGGACAGACAGAACCCTATAACAAATGGTAAAAGCAAAGCTATACAGACAAAATCACATACAGAAGCATACACGTACACACTCACAAAAAGAGAAAGAGGGAAAAAATATATATACATCTTTGCTCCCAAAGTCCACCTCCTCAATTTGGGATGATTCATTGTCTATTCAGGTATTCCACAGATGCAGGGTACATCAAGTTGATTGTGGAGATTTAATCCGCTGCTCCTGAGGCTGCTGGGAGAGATTTCCCTTTCTCTTCTTTGTTCGCACAGCTCCCAGGGTTCAGCTTTGGATTTGGCCCCGCCTCTGCATGTAGGTCGCCTGAGGGCGTCTGTTCTTCACTCAGACAGGACGGGGTTAAAGGAGCAGCTGCTTCGGGGGCTTTGGCTCACTCAGGCCAGGGGGAGGGAGGGGTACGGATGCGGGGCGAGCCTGCGGCAGCAGAGGCCGGAGCGACGTTGCACCAGCCTGAGGCGCGCCGTGCATTCTCCCGGGGAAGTTGTCCCTGGATCACGGGACCCTGGCAGTGGCGGGCTGCACAGGCTCCCGGGAGGGGAGGTGTGGACAGTGACCTGTGCTCACACACAGGCTTCTTGGTGGCGGCAGCAGCAGCCTTAGTGTCTCATACCCGTCTCTGGGGTCTGCGCTGTTAGCCGCGGCTCGCGCCCGTCTCTGGAGCTCCTTTAAGCGGCGCTCTGAATCCCCTCTCCTTGCGCACCCCGAAACAATGGTCTCTTGCCTCTTCGGCAGGTCCAGACTTTTTCCCGGATCCCTCCAGGGTAGCTGTGGTGCACTAGCCCCTTCAGGCTGTGTTCACGCCGCCAACCCCAGTCCTCTCCCTGGGATCCGACCTCCAAAGCCCGAGCCTCAGCTCCCAGCCCCCACCCGCCCTGGCGGAGGAGCAGACAAGCCTCTCAGGCTGGTGAGTGCTGGTCGGCACCGATCCTCTGTGCAGGAATCTCTCTGCTTTGCCCTCCACACCCCTGTGGCTGCGCTCTCCTCCATGGCTCCGAAGCTCCCGCCTCCGCCACCCGCAGTCTCCGCCCGCGAAGGGGCTTCTTAGTGTGTGGACACCTTTCCTCCTTCACAGCTCCCTCCCACTGGTGCGGGTCCCATCCCTATTCTTTTTCCTCTGTTTTTTCTTTTTTCTTTTGCCCTACCCAGGTACGTGGGGAGCTTCTTGCCTTTTGGGAGGTCTGAGGTCTTCTGCCAGCGTTCAGTAGGTGTTCTGTAGGAGTTGTTCCACTTGTAGATGTATTTCTGATGTATTTGTGGGGAGGAAGGTGACCTCCGGGTCTTACTCTTCTGCCATCTTGAAGCTCCTCCCCCCAGCTGTTTTTGATTTCCATTTGCATGGAATATCTTTTTCCATCCCCTCACTTTCAGTCTGTATGTGTCCTTAGTTCTGAAGTGGTTCTCTTGTAGACAGCATATATATGGGTCTTGTTTCTGTATCCATTCAGCAAGCCTGCGTCTTTTGGTTGGAGCATTTAATCCATTCACGTTTAAGGTAATTATCGATATGTATGTTCCTATGACCATTATCTTAATTGTTTTGGGTTTGCTTTTGTAGGTCCTTTTCTTCTCTTGTGTTTCCCACTTAGAGAAGTTCCATTAGCATTTGTTGTAGAGCTGGTTTTGTGATGCTGAATTCTCTTAGCTTTTGCTTGTCTGTAAAGCTTTTGATTTCTCCATCGAATCTGAATGAGATCCTTGCTGGGTAGAGTAATCTTGGCTGTAGGTTCTTCCCTTTCATCACTTTAAGTATATCATGCCACTCCCTTCTGGCTTGTACAGTTTCTGCTGAGAAATCAGCTGTTAACCTTATGGGAGTTCCCTTGTATGTTACTTGTCGTTTTTCCCTTGCTGCTTTCAATAATTTTTCTTTGTCTTTAATTTTTGCCAGTTTGATTACTATGTGTCTCGGTGTGTTTCTCTTTGTGTTTATCCTGTGTGGGACTCTCTGTGCTTCCTGGACTTGGGTGGCTATTTTCTTTCCAATGTTAGGGAAGTCTTTGGCTATAATCTCTTCAAATATTTTCTCTGGTCCTTTCTCTCTCTCTTCTCCTTCTGGGACCCCTATAATGCTAATGTTGTTGCGTTTAATGTTGTCCCAGAGGTCTCTTAGTCTGTCTTCATTTCTTTTCATTATTTTTTCTTTATTCTGTTCTGCAGCAGTGACTTCCACCTTTCTGTCTTCCAGGTCACTTATCTGTTTTTCTGCCTCAGTTATTCTGCTCTTGATTCCTTCTAGTGTAGTTTTCATTTCAGTTATTGTATTGTTCATCTCTGTTTGTTTGTTCTTTAATTCTTCTAGGTCTTTGTTAAACATTTCTTGCATTTTCCTGATCTTTGCCTCCATTCTTTTTCTGAGGTCCTGGATCATCTTCACTATCATTATTCTGAATTCTTTTTCTGGAAGTTTGCCTATCTCCACTTCATTTAGTTGTTTTTCTGGGGTTTTATCTTGTTCCTTCATCTGGTACATAGCCCTCTGCCTTTTCATCTTGTCTGTCTTTCTGTGAATGTGGTTTATTTCCACAGGCTGCAGGATTGTAGTTCTTCTTGCTTCTGCTGTCTGCCCTCTGGTGGATGAGGCTATCTAAGAGGATTGTGCAGGTTTCCTGATGGGAGGGACTGGTGGTGGGTAGAGCTGACTGTTGCTCTCCAGAGTTTGTGTTTTATAGTATCACTACTGGTGGTTACTTATTTTTTTCTACCAAAAATATTTTAGCTAATAATTTCATCTTTATACTGAAATTAATTACTTTTATTTTTTTAAATGTCAACTACGTCAACTTTATTTATTTATTTAAATTTAAAAAAATTTTTTTGCCCGCACCACTTGGCTTGTGGGATCTTAGTTCCCGATTAGGGATTGAACCCAGGCCCTCTGCAGTGAGAGTATGGAGTCCTAACCACTGGACCACCAGGGAATACCCACGAAATTAATTACTCTTAAAAACAGTTTGTGAGAGCCTACAAAAAGAATATCTTTCAATGTCTCTTATGGACGTTCATTTAGAGTGCCTTTTAAATAATATTATGTTTAAATAATAGGTTCACAGATTTCTTTCCATGTGGTATAGTTTGATGTAGCAAATGTTCAAAATATATCATGAAAACAAAATAAAATGTATATTAAAAAAGCCACAAGAACACATTTCAGGTTTCCCCTTTTTTTTGGAAGCAAGAGATCCAGAAAATACTAAATAATTTCAATTTGAGTTTTAATTTGACAATATCTCTTCCTTAATACTCACCCCATGGCAAGATATATAGAAAGCAAAGGGAATGATAATGCAGTATATTTTCCCCTCAGGGATGTTCCATTGCTTGGGAAAAAGAGATTAACACATAAGCAGGGTAAAGTATACCTACTTCCAATAACTTATATTACTCAGCTTTTCCTCCTGAATATCATCTGGTGTTTCTGTGAAGCATAGACATTCCCAGGCTCATTTTCAGCAAGTCTTGGGTAGGATAAATCAACTGGTTTAACAAAATATTCTTGTCATTGTCAAGAGCAGAAAAACTTCAGAAGTAAGTTTGCCTTGGTATAAATTATTATAATAAGCTATATGGTGACTGTTTAAGAAAACTGGGGGCAGGTATGAAGGACGAACGCAATATCTACACCTGAAAGTGAGATGATAGAGTTGCTTTAAGGAGCCTAATGTGCTGGGAATTAGAGCTTAGAAGCTGTCTGTAATAAAAACTCCATCATACAATTATGAGAAACTTCACAAGAAATTTTCCTTATGATTTTCATTTTATCCCCATTCTCTGTATTACCATATTGTTTAGATTCCAGATATAGGGCATACACTCTTTTGCCACTGCTGTGGATGATTCATTCTTTGGACATTATTAAATTTTCCTTTTTAACTAAACCTATAGTCAAATTTTATAATATTTTATAAATATGAAAAAGAATATAGTCTTTTCTGTTAGAAAAAGAAGAGCAAGTTAAATTCAAGCAAGCAAAAAAAAAAGGAAAAAAAGAAGAAAGTAAAAAACATTAGAGCAGGAGCAGTGAAATTGAAAATAGAGAAATACAGTGAAATGAAAAGCTGATTCTTCCAAAACACTGGTACAAGTGATCAATCTAACCAGACAACCAAGAGAGAAAGAACAGAATAGACAAAAATTGCCATTATCAGAAATGAAAGAGGGCACATAACTATTGAACCCATAGATATTAAACAATATTATAAGGAAATACTATGAACAACTCTATGCCTATGAATTCAGACCAATTCCTTGAAATATTCCTTGAAAGAAACTACCAATATTCACATAAAAAGACAAATAATCTGAGTAATCAGGTTTGTGAGAAACAGCCCAGCTCAGGAGCCTGAAGCAGGTTTGTATTTAGTTCAAGAATGACAGGGATATCTTTCACCAGTAGAAGAGGCTGTCTTTAAACATCTTTCACCTGTGCATTAAAAAAGTACTTTAAAATTCTTGAAAGATCTGGTGGAGTTGCACCTACTTGGGAACCTCTAGGCTTTGTATATGGGCTTGGCTATTATGTGCCTCAGTTTTTCTTCTGGGAAGTGGGAATAGTAGAGGCGTACGAAGATTAAGAACCCGATATAAACGCATCCTTATATGTATGGAAGAATCATTTGTTTCTATCATTCTGTCAAGAGCTCTTAGCAGTGGGAAAACATTACATAGCCACATTCTATTCACTCAGCATTTTTAGAGGAATAAAGAGTCTTTAAAAAAGGAACTGTGAAGCACACCAAAGATTAAAACTTTATATTTTAAGTTTTTTAGTTGAAGCTCTTTCTAATATGTATGACACACTTCTTTCCTTTCTTAAATGGTGTGTATTCACTATTATTTAAAATGTTACTGATGACTCAGGGTCATAATTTTTAAAAACTTTTATAAGGAAATAATCTCAAACTTTTGGTTGGTTTTTTTTGGAATGGTGTATTATAGAAACAGGATATTCTGTACCCTTACTACAAAATATTAAACTACTGTTTCGTTTTGTCAACAAATCTAAGTAGGAAATGTGACCACTTGTGGATATGTAAGCAAATTGCTTATAAAGGTTTAAAAATGAGTAGAGCTAAAACTGAATTCTTTTAAAGCTTAATTCTTTGTAGTTTCTGTTTTAATTTTCCCCTCAACACCAACCTACAAATTAGTGTGATATTTTTAGAGAACTGTCAATTCAAGATTAAAATATTCTCATCTTTTGCCACATAATTATGGCAAACCTCATTGATGTCTTATCAAAATCTTTAGGACTATATATATGCAATGAGAAGGCATCACTGAACCCTAGTTATTACTCTTCTTTAATTTTTATTATTAATCATTTGCAAGCAGATAAGACATGCTGAGTACTTCAAAGTCTTCTTTCATTGTGGAATTTGAGATTATTTTCTGGGCTTTTGCCTGAGAGAATTTTATTATCTGGCTTCTTTCCATGCATGATCTAATAATAGCACATTACACCTACTATCCTTACTTCCTCGCTTTTAGGAGATATGTGTATATACTTATATATGTATATATGTATACACACACATATATAAAAATATGTAATAAATATATACTTTATTTTTATTAGATATTATCTAATTATTTCCTTTAAACAAACAAAAACAAACATTTCTCATATGTCAGCAATCAAGTAATTATAATATGATGCACAGATTTAGAAAGTAACTATGTGGTGTAGCAAGGAGACTCAGCAGCCTAAACTGAGAATTTGTTTTACATTGCTTCAAAGGAAAAAAAAAGGTTCACAAGCTCTAATTTTTACCCCCATTTATTTGTACTTCTCTTCATTTTGCAAAAGACATTTAGCCATTTCTTTTTAACCAAGTCATTCACTTATGAAAATTCTCTTCTCGGAATGAGAATGAGTGACATATGTCTAGATTTCACACGTGTCAGTTGAAATCTAGAACTGTTTTAGGTTTTTTTTTTTTTTTCTGTCTCCATTGAGTTGAATCTTAAATGTAGAATGTACCTTTCTGAAAATTGTTCAGCATTGCATTAGCTGTGTAGAGTGTGGATCTGATAATATCTTATTGCTTAAAAAGAGTGTTATACACTCTTTAAAGAGTATTATATGGGGAAAATAATAAAATTAAGGAATTATTTGTGTGTGTGCAGGTACTCTATTACCAGAAGCAAAGTGCTCAGTATTGATGACAATGGTACAGTCTTCACAACTAACCCTCTTGATCGAGAGATTAGTGCTTGGTATAACCTAAGTGTTACAGCCACAGAAAAATGTAAGTACTCATTTGGGAACCATATATTGGTTCCCCATATTTTTTAAACCATTCAGTAATCTCTAAACATAGAGACAAAAGCTAAAGTGTTGCTGAAATTAGAATTAAATGGTATTTTATATGTCAATTCATACATGTGTATTTAATTTATCATTTTAAATTCAAAATGTCTGTGCATTCCTACTACAGCTTATTTATATACTTACCACTAAATATCTTCATTTTTATTATGGCAATAAATAATGTTTAATGCAAGAAATAAATCATGGAAAATTCAGAAAAACACAAGAAATAAACAAAAAAACCCTTGAAATTCTAAGAACTTTTAATTATATAATTATATGTTCTTACCATATTTTTCATGAATGCATTTTTAAATCAATTTTTAAAAATTGAATATAAATTTTGTAAGTTTTTTCAAACTGGGCATATAAAATATTGCCCAGTAAAATGTGTTCAAATTAAACTCATTGTGTCAGCAGTGCTGATAGTCACATCTTTAATAATCAGTAGTGACCAGTTTTTTTTTCACAGATAGGCAGATGATTCCATTTTCAGGTTGCAAAACATAGATAAAATCATCCCAGTTTACCACTTAGAGTGTGTCTTCAGAATTCTCAATCAGAATTAGGTCAACCATATTCATTCAGGCTCAAAAGAATAGATAGAACACAATGGAAAGGATTATCAAAATCTTCCCTATTACTTAGTCAATGGTTTTAACATAGTACAGTAAAGGATTCAATTTGTGAGTTTTCAATGTTTTAGATTGCATCCTTTCAAAACTGACTTTGCGTAGAATTTTATTAACCCTGTTTACTTTCTTGGCTTGTTCTCTGAAAGTCTTTGAACATATATCTTACTCCTCACCTTATTGAGCAGTAGACTGATGAGACGGTGGGGTAGAAAGCATCTCTTGCATATTTTTTGTCGTACATTGAATAGCTCTTTGGAAACTGCAGAAGGACTGGGTCTGGGTTTTGAATTTTCTGTTTAACTAAACGATAAATGATGGGGAGCAAATGTTGCAGGGGAGTAAATGCCTGCTGCACAGAAGAAACGCCAAGGCTTTTGGTGTCAGAAAACACAAAGATGTTTGTCTAAAAGCAAGAAACTTTTATTCATTGGATATTTCTGAGAACAAATTACTTATATCATTACTTACAAGACTGCTGAGAAAAGATTTCAAATCAGTTCAAAGGAAGACTGGACATCTTTGAAAAATGTGTTTCTACGTAAAGTAGCCTTCAACTATTAAAAGAGCATGTTTTAATGAATGTATGTAAATAATTAGCCACTGAAATCTTATTTTATATATAAGGGGACTTTTTTGTAAGACTATATCATTAACTTCTGTTAAATTAGAAGTACTACAATTTAAGTTATTAAAAAGCAGAGTCTTTAAAATGTGCTATTTGTATTGTTAGACACAAATATTGTATTAAAACAAAATTTATAAATAAAAGAAAATTAAAAATATGGTTAAAGAAAAAATGCCTGTGAAAGGCAAAATGAATATAAACTGGATATATTTATATTACATGGAATTTATTACTGAGAAGTTAATCACTGTTCTAGAAATAAGTGATTAGAAATATTATCAAGTATAGCAATTACACAATTCATGCTGATATGCTTCTGGTGCTATAAAATCAGTTTCCTCAAAATAAAAAAATTCTTTTAGATAAAGAGAGATTTGATATTCCCATTGTTATTTTTATCATTAAGTAGAAAAATTACAGGATGGGGAATAAAATTCCAAAATAAAATATAATTAGATAAATATTCTCAAAAACCCACAAAGTTAATTATCATTTAACTCATCTTTGAAGATATATTTTTGAAAATGTTTGTTTCATTTTAAGGGAAACTGCTTAGAAAGAACTTATGTGACACTGAGTAACCAATTTTCATGTATTTTTTCCTCTGTCTCTTGATTCATTTTTAATCCACATTATTAAACTCATTTTAGAACAATTTTGGAGAAAATAATTGTAAGTGCCAATTTCTCATTACCATAATATTGATATCAAAAATAATTGTTTGACCATTTAAGTCACTTAAGACATAGTAATATAAACACACCACCTAAAGAGTGGAAAACAAGGCTTCACATAAAATTATTACAAAAAGTACTTGCTGCATGTGTTAACTACCTGGAAGCTTGTGACATAACAATTATGCTGATTACAGGAAAGAGATGTTCCATTTTCACATTTGTTTTCCCAGCAAACGAAATTCACTGTGCTTAGTCTTTTTCCTGGAAAGCATCCCAAATTAAGCACCAAGCTATTTATCAGCATGCCAACTAAGTGAATAAAACGACTAACTACTTTAAAATAAAGCTGTGAAGATATGTGTATGCTTTTTATAATCATGCCAAAGGTTTAATTTGAACTTAATTTTAAATAGATTTTTCAGAAAAACAGATAAAAATCTTAAATGAATTTTTTACTAATTTTCCTTAAATTTATTTGTAACTGATACACTTTTTCCATTTTACTTACTTAAGCAGAAAGTTGTTCTATAGTGATATATATTTAAACCATAAAAAATGTTAGACTTAAGTTTTGAATAATTTCATCTTGAAATAGCTAGAAATATCTTTTCATATTTAATGTTTCTTAATCAATTTTATCCTGAATGTAACACAATAGAGAAGAGTCTCAAAATCATAATTCTTAATGGTTTATGTATTTTCTAAAGGCCATGGGTTTCTTTTGTATGCAATAAAACTTGCAAATTTTAATTTTAATTAATTGAAAGCTACAATTTCTATCATAATTGCCACTGTTATTTATTAGTTAAAAACTATTACAACCAAAAATTTTATCCCAACCTGGAAAACCTCTTCACGAGGTGAAATAGAGAGAAACAGTTTTATAATTAAAAATCATTAAACCAGAATTTGATGTGCATCACAGTAAATTGATAAGAAATTGCCAAATCAGAAAGAAATCTCAGCGTTTTACATAGCCGAGCAGATATAACCCACTGCAGACATGTTCTGAAGATAAACCATTACTGGCCTTAAAGTAGGAGAACCTCACATCACCCTGTGCCACGCACTTTATCCTAAATTCACTAGGTAGTTGGAGTGACCATCTGTGTTTGTCTGCTAACTGAAACCTAAACTTTTATGCGTTTATGACAAGAGGTAGTTTTGCATCTTAGGGTCAAGGCCTTTGCTGAAGTTAGGCTCCTACCCTCCCACAGAAACTGGGATAAAAAAGTGCTATCTTCGTTGGTGGTTTTATTTCAAGGAACTGGCTCCCAGGACTGGAGAAAGACAGGCCTGGGTTGTAAAGTTGGCAAGAGGTTTATCTCAATTTTAAAAGGTTTACGTACATTTAAAAGAGATAGAAAAAATAGTTTACAAGCTTTTCTAAAGTAAATGCTCTAAGAAGAGGAAGGAAGGAAAGACTTTTCCCTAATTTTCAACAGGGAGAGTTAAGCCTTTTTTTTTTTTTTAATTTGTATTTGCCCTTACGAATTACAATTGCAAATATAATGCTTTGTGATTAAAAAAAAAAAAAAGCATGTAAGATTATAAATAAAAACACTGAGACAAACAAAAGAAACTCCCTCTCCCCACTCTTCAATGTATGTACCTTCCCACAGCTTTTTAAAATAAAAAAGAAAGATTTAAAATAATGATATACAAATATACAATACCTTATGCTGCAAATTGTTTTTTAGCACTTCACAAAACATCCTGTATATCACTTCTGGTTAGTACATAAATAAAATAATAGTATTTAATGTTCATTGCTTGTTTATATGTTAAGTGATCTTCTAAATGTTTCATATGTATTAATTCATTTAATCTTTATAACAGCTCTATAAGCTAGTTACTAGTATCATTTCCATTTTACAGAAAACCAACTGAGACAAACAGTGGTAAGCATTTTTCTCAAATTGAGAACCAAGATTAAAATACATTTTTAAAGTTCATGATATTACTACATGTGTTACATTGATGCATGCATTTTTAATAAGCATGCACAATTTCACAGTTTGGTGGTAATTTATTTCCCCAATCCCTTTTGGGTTATTTCCAGTTGTTTGGTTCGGATGCAAACAATTCTGGAATAAATAAATTGGATAACATACTCTTATATATTGGTGCCTTGGACTGTAGCATAGGTTTCCCAAACTAATGACTGGTTCAAAGATATGTGTAGTTTAACTTTTACTATCCATTGCCAGATTAGGTTCTAGAAGAGGCTAACATCCCACTATTTTTCATCCTTCCACCATCACTGGCTCTGTGTTTCATATTTAACACATGGACTAAATCATCATTCTCCTCATTTCTGGTGAGCGAGCGCCTTTGTGAAAGTTATGATAGAGCAACACGTCTCAACTGCAGGCATTTTTGCCTCCTAGTACATTTGACCATGTCTGAAGACAATTTAGATCATCACAATTAGAGTGGAGGGTGCTACTGGCATTCAGTTAGTAGAGGCCAGGGATAATACAAATATGTTCAATAGTTCCTGGATTTAAAAGCAAAAGTGTTCATGTACCTGACTATCTCCTTAACTTTTACTACTTTTCCTCATCAGCTCCTACAGCCCATGGCAGATACAAGGCACTGGATTAATATTAGTTGAGCTGAATGTGTTGAGAACATTTTTTCTAGGCTGTATTGTTGATAAATAGATGAATTATGTAGCTATCCTGTCCTCAGCTTTTATTCAAGTAAAATAAAAATGTACCACGTAGCCGCTAATGCAATTTTCATGACGATTTTTTTCCCCTCAAGACAGCATTAGCATTCTTTGTTTTCATTCTGTTTATTCAATTTGCAGACAGTATAGAACAGATTTCTGCAGTCCCTGTGTATGTGCAAGTTCTCAATATCAATGATCATGCTCCTGAGTTCTCCGAATACTATGAGACTTACGTTTGTGAAAATGCAGTCTCTGGTCAGGTAAGAATCCATAATAAATTGCCGACGTCGAAACATTGCCTTGTATTATATAGAATAACTTTTGCTATGTATTCCTCCCACTTTGAAATGATAAAAATAAGCGTTATTTAGCTATATTAATTCCATGCTTTAATGCTGTAAATTCTGTATAATTTAAATTTCTTTCTTTTAAAAAAATATGTAAACTTCACATTTTCTACTTCCAAATTCCTCAAATGTTTGAAAAATCTGCTAACACTCAGGATTCAAGAGTAAATCCTTTGTACTTTGTCAATTCAATAAAGAAAAATTATTTTTTGTGATTCCATAGAATAAATAATTTTAATTAACTTTTATTTTTCCATTCATCATGAAGATAAAGATAAAATGATATATAAAATATATCAGACATCAACACAAATAAAACTCAATTTCAAATGAATTACTATGTATGTAAAGACTTATGAGAGCATACTCATTTTGAAATAAATTATCATTACTTCACAATTTTTTTCACACGTTTTCTCATGTGGAGCTTACCTTTTTTCATTTGTAAAATGAAGAGTTTAAATTAGATTCTTCTTTGAGTGTCTCAGTTCCGGTACACAATAACTTTATGTTTTTTTAGGTATCCTATTAAATGTCATAAAACATTTTAAAAACTTATAAACTAGTTTTCAGAATACCGAATGAGTATATATACTATAAAATCAATTATTCTAAGTAGGCTTGAATTTATCAATAAAACTAGTTGGAGACAATTTGGATTTTACAAAAGTGAAAATTATAATTTTCTACCAATAAACAGTAGTAGTCAACATTATGCTTTATTTTCAATTTCCTAATATGGTAAAAATGTAGGCATATCTTAAGAAATAAATATACCTTAATTGTTATGAATTATTCAGCCGTAAAATATTGGAAATCATCAATGGGTCTTAAAATGTCTTGTGAAATTTATTCAGCTAAGTTTATGCTAGAATACATTTTATTCTGGAAAGAATTCTCAAATCTTGCCTATAAGTATTGCCTAAATATTTTTGAAAATAATAAAAAATGATTATAAATATACAAATGAATTTAAACTTAAAATATCTATTGTAAATGGATTTGTACCCAGGGTTTTTGATAAAATGAAAAGTGAACATAAAACTTTCAGAGACTCTCCACAATGCAGCACACTGTCCTCTAGATCCAAAAGCAAACTGATTTAGAAACCTGTGAACATACAATATAGGATAGAAAGATTCAAAAACAGAATGCAAGTGAACTGAGACCCATCGCTTCTATAGACACTGGGCTTAGACATCTCTTTAAACTTGGTGTTACAATTAGATCTGTGCTTAAAAATTTGATATATCTAAGTTTCTCAAGCATTTCAAACATACCTGGTTACTTGGACACATCAACAAATAGGCACCTTTTTAAAAAATCACTTAAATAATTCATGTAAATCTAATAAATGATACTTTAAACGTAGTAAATCAGTTTCCTTAAAAGTCACATAATTTGGGGAATAATCAATTTATCTTACAATTTTCTAAACTATACATATTCACATATATCAGGTAAATTATATTTTTACAATTATTATAAGTAGTACTATATTTTATAGTTATGTCAAATTTAAAGTATAAAACTAGTGTGGTATGTTGTTTTACATACTTTATGTAAATATGAATGTATTCAGAGTACCCCACTGATGGGACAATGTAGACTCAAACTTAAAAAAAATAGGCTTAATTTACTTCATACACTATACATTTCTTTCTGTAAATGTCCTGGGTGGTATTCCACTTACCCAACAAAATTGCATGTTCAGTGGTCTTGACCAGGCTGAGTCGGGCAGAAGATTTGGGAATGCAACATGATTTACACAATAAAAGACTTAGACCAGAGCTCTAGCCCATGGTGATAAATGCTTCTAGAATAATGCTACCTATGTCCAATGACTACACTGGACCTTTTATCCTAACTCCTCAATTGTCGTTTATAATAACAATCATAATTTTAAATGTTTATAATAACCTTTTGCAACTTTTGTGTCATGTGGCAAGATGGAGATATTCATTCCTAGTAGGAGCTAGCTCCCTTCACTATTGCATTAGAATCCATTCATGTCTTTACTGACTCAGTGGACCTTTCATTCTTTTCACAGACCCTGACTCTTAAGCAAGAACTCAGAAGTCAGTACATTTATTATATAGCGGAATAATCACCTTTTTTGAGAAATGAGTGTTTGTTTTTTCTACTCACTGCTCACTGACAGTGAAAGCATGATCATAAGAGTCTTTGGACATTAGGTACAGAGGAAATAATAGCAGAGGGCAGAGCAGATGAAATTTCCTACAGCACAGTTTTCTGACTTCAATGTTAAAAAAACCTTCAATGGTTTTTCCAAAACCAGCACATAAAAGTGCAAAACTCCCTGGCCTCGTATTTAACACTGTCTTTGATTTGGTCACAATTTTATCTACCTTGATTTAAAAAAAAAAAAAAAAAATCTTGTTCATACTCTGAACTGCTTGTTTTTTAAAACATAGATAACACTTTCTACTTTGTAGTTTTGTTCATACCAACTCTCCTTTCTGAAATGTCTTTATCTAATTCTGTTTAAATTTTAACTATATTGCAAAACTGAACTCAAATTTACCATAAGTAATCTAACCAATTTTAAACAAATAATGTTTACAATGTCCCACACATGATTCTAGCAAACACTATAGCATTAACCCATTTAATTCTCAAGAAATATATGAGGAAAATATATTACATGCCTCATTTTCCAGGTGAAGAAACTGAGTCCCAGAGAAGTTACTTCCTAAGAAAAAACGGAGAGATGTTTTATCCTAAGTGCTGGCATCAGAATCCATACATTTTACCATCATATTTTGCTCCCTATCTATACCTAGTTTGAATAGATCTTATACATTTGTCAAACAAGTTGTCTCTAGTTTTGCATGTTTTCTAGATTATATTTGTGATAAATGAGCGAGTTTATTTTGATATTCTTGATAATAATAATTAGTTGAATAAATGAACAGAGCATGAAGACTATGTTTCTCGAAACAATGATAGGGTATTTTTCTCTACAGTTCTCTGTAGATATACATTTGAATTTATTAGCCTATATGTGATATTTAAAACCTTGAGTGTGATAAGATCCCTTGAGGAGAGAGAGTAGACAGAGAAAAGACTAAGTCTAAAGACTGAGACCCAGATACTCCGTAGTAAGTATTGGGAGTTGTAAGGAGCAAACCAGGAGAGTGTGGGACCCTAGAAACCAAATAAAGAAAGTGCTCCAAGGAGGAGGGAGTTATTACCTTTTTTATTTACTGCTTACAGGTCAGGTAAAAGCAGAAAAGAAAAGGTCCATTTGAATTCAACAATTTGGGACTTACTAGAATATTTGTAGGTAAGAAAGTATATGATGTCACCCAGGAAGAAAATATAAAGTGAGAATATGAAACATAGGGCATATGAGAATATGAAACATAGGGCAGAGCCTTTGGGAACAGCAATATTTAAGGATTTGGTAAAGGAAGAGAAGCCTGCAAAAGATACTAAGTAGGTGTGACCAGTGAGGTAAAAAGGAAACAAAAAGATTTTTGACGTGGACATGCATAGAGGTGATAGTTTTTGAAGGAAGAAGTGTCAATAGCCTCCATTCCCACTACTTCAGGGGAAAAAACAGCTCTCACAGTTCACCATTTGGTCATTTACTTTAAAAAAAAATGTATTTTATAAACAATTCACAGCTACATAAAGAGACAGTGCAAAACAACTTTATTAAAATGTGGCAAACCAAAATTGCACCGGACGCTTGTTAAGGATGCCAAGGAAGATGTTATTCAAGATTATTACAAAAGGTTGAGACTATTGCAGTAGGGGAGAGAGAACTTAAATCCATTGAAACCAAAAGCAGGAGAGTTTTTAAGCACTGGTGTGAGCTAGTGAAAACGTCCTGGAGGGCACGTCAGCGGAGAGGTTGGTCAATGGGATTAGACCATCTACGTTTGCTGATTGACTCTTGTAGAAGTTAGGCTCCCGATCTCGCATAGAGACTGGGAGATAGGGGCCCTGTCTTTCTTGATGATTACATTTCAGAGGAATGGTTTCCAGGTCCTTGAGAAAGACCATCCGGCATTATAAAATGGGAAAAGGCCGGGAGAAGATTTATCTCTATTCCAAAGGGGCAGAGAAAGAATTTGTGATTAGAAATTTTCTAGTGTAATTGTTCTAAGAAAATGTACATCAGGAGTCTCTAGTCAGAAAGAAATTTGTCTGAAACTGAGTCAAGCTGAGGGGAATGTTATGGCCCTCCTGATCAAATGTTAATAAAATGCAAACATGGCAAATACATATTTGTCAATATATAATACTTTGAGAAGTTTTAAAAAATCTTTTACAGCTCATATTTTTGTTGGAGAATGGCTATCTTCTTTGTTCCATGATTGCAGAGCATTTAATCTTTAGATTTATAAAGAGGAAATAGCATAATCAATCTACTTAAAAAGAAATATTCTACTGCATCCTTTTCCTTCCAGTTACATTTGGATACATTCTGTCTTCACCAATTTTCAGGATAAATCAAATAGATTTTGCTGCAAACATTTTATAATAGATGAAAAAACACTGTCACATTTATTTTTAGCAAAACAGAACAGCCCAGATTCTCATTAAAAACTATTCTGTAGCAAAACAGAACAGCCCAGATTCTCATTAAAAAATATTCTGTAAGGAAGTCCTTCCTATTGAATGACTAAAAGGATGATTACTATATTTTCTCTTTATCCTTAGAATCATATTGTTCGCTCATTGATTCTTGATTTTGAGAATATTCATGTGTTCTATCTTCATCTGAGGACTCACAGTCTAAAGCTTTGCTTACATGATCAATTTCACCATCTTCTTGAGTCTATAGTGCTGGTTTCTGCTTTTGGTATTCATCTTCTAATTCACCTAAGAACTGTGAAATATCTTCCTCTGTCAATTTTATTTTCTTTGTCATTATGGATGTAAAATTTTGAATTTGAATTTTCTACTGTTTTTAATGAAAAACAACATCAGACTAAAAAGATAGTGTATCATTGCTTTTACATCTTTTTTGAAAGATGATGCAATACTTTGAGCAATACATTTAAAAAGAAGAGAATGATGCAATGGGAAAATTTATTTTATTGTTGCATCAACCTTCTAGACCATTCATCATACAAGTTTTATATAAGTTTTAAAAAGCACATTGAGAAAACTTTATCAGTAATGATGAAATTTGTAGGATGATGAAATAGGCATAAAAAATCATATCACTAAGTTCTTATAATGTATCCTAGATTTATAAAAGTATCCAGTGTGACCATTCAGTAATTGAAGATAGGGTTAATTTATTTATTTAAAGATAAATTGATATTTCTTTATTATTTGGACACTTCTAAGAATTAAAAAAAAATGAAATACCAATGTTCAGAAATAAGTATAACTGCTCGAAAAGTAACTCAAATACTAATTTTTGGTGCAATGAACTCTAAAACTATACTGAGAGTTAAACTCTGCTGTGGAAGAAAAATGTCCATTGGATGCAGTGGCATAGAGTTCTCTTGTGACTTGCTAAGAGTTTAAATGTAAACCAACATTGAAAATCTATGAAATTCTATATTTTTATAATTTTACAGATGTGTATATTATGCTTCAAAAAGTTTAGGTAACTTTTTCAACATCATATAGCTTGTAAGTGATTAAGCAGGAATTATCATTTGTATCTATCTCTAAGTATGATGCTAATTTTAACTATGCCCTGCTAATCATAAAGACTAGCTATCCTTAGATTACTTGCTCAATCCAAAGAGAAATAGGAAAAAGGTTTTTCTCTTTCTGTACTCATAAGTAATTACGTTTACAATTTTAAGGACAAAAATTAAAATAAGGTCAATACAACTGATCCTCACCTCCTTCCCGGAATGTGTACTGCTCAAATTCAGAATAAGTCACATTGATCAGCCCTATATTACAATCAGTTTCCTTTAAGGAGGAAGGCCAGAAATCATCAAATAGTTCTTAGAGGGCTCATAGATGTCACTATCAAACCTAGGAGTTTTCCCCAGGTCTATATGTACCTGAAAGAATGGTACATAGCATGGCTACCTATAATGTTCTTCCACTCAAATTCAAATGGATTCCAAAAATTCCCACTGGCAATGCTACATACACTATGATTTATGAATTGAAATCAATTCAATGGACGGACGATTTGAGTTCTGCCAATATATGCAACGTTACCATACGTACCTTCTTCCTAGCACATGGCAATGACCTTATTTTAATAACATGGAAAAAGAAAAAATAATATGGGCATTAGGGCTATCATGGCTCCTAGATTGTCATGGTTTCCCCCATGTTTCCTCAGATGTTACATGTGGAATCAGACTAACTTAGACTCAAATTTCTGGTCTGAAATTTACTAGGTAGGTTTCCTTCAAGTACAATTAAAACAAAGCACCAAATATTAATACATACCTCCCGGAGTACCAGTACAAACTTTCAAAAGTGCTGTTAATTTCTTACTCATTCCTAAAAGTTTGATAGTAATGTGTGAACGTTAAAACAATGGATTAAGCTCTCAAAAAATATTTGCTTTAAAAGATAATAAAGCATATCTTGTGTAACTGAATGGTTTTTATGTAGAAACCATAATTATTTTAAGTTTTATATCTATATAAATAAGTTTCATAAAAATATTACAAAGGGTAGTAAAAGTTACTTGTTTATCATAATCTTGACAACAAAACCAAATGGTGCTGATAAGTGAAATATTGTTAAGAGTGTTCTGTTTAAAATTTTTCAGAGGAGATTTTTTTTTATTATAAATAATCAATAAAATAAGGAAGTGGCTACACCATCAAAACACAAAATGAGAACTATACATGTCGCATAGTGTAAATTCTGGCTTAAGCCAAGAGAAGATGAAGAAACAACATATACTCCCCCAGTTGGCAAACAGGAAATTTGGGTGGTGAAAGCAGAGAGGAAAGAATCTCACCTTTTCGACTGCAGATGAGAAAGGGAATGTAATGAGAAAGAGGAACCTTTTGCGATACACCTCTCAGCCTGAGGTTCCCCAAAGTTAATTGCTAAAAGAAGAATGAAGAATAAAATATAGAGAATATGTAATTTAGAAAATATTGGAGTAAGAAACATAAAACTTCTTAATAGTAAAATCTGAGGGGAGACTTTGTGCCAAGGACAATAGACTTGGTGTGAATTTGTTTATACTAAGAATCCCAAAGTGAAGTTCACTCTTTTTTCTCCCACACATTCTCCTTCCCCACACCATACACAAAGAGAAGTCCTCTTTGATGTTCAAAAAACCTAGAGCCATTCTAGTTTAAAAAATAAATATATGTGCACTTGCATAGGTACACATACATACACTCAAGTAAAAACAAAAGAAAAGAATGTAAGCAATCTACATCACAGATTTATGAATGGGCAGTGTTAAGAAAAATAGATCTTCAGAATTTGTATCCGTTTCTGTGTACTTTAGACACGACCTATTAGTGTTTGATTGCTTTCATCATTTTTGGTACAGCAATATGTTCTAGGCTCTGCCGCTTACCAATTTATTGCTTCCTAGCTGCACATTCATCCTTCACTACCTGCTTAAAAAGAACCGGCACTGTGAAACTATGATAATGGATTGGCCCATTAGAGCATCTTTTGTTGTGAGTGCAAGGTTGAGTCTTGTCAATAAAGGGCACTGAATGCACATTGCAGGAGGAAAAGGGCTCCTCTTCCTGGTTCTATGTGTGTAGCATTTTTGCTTTTCCCTTTCTCATGCTGCACGGTTGACCAGCTAACTGGATGTGTGGAAATATATGTATTGCTTTGCCTAGCCACAAGCACAGTTCCCAAAGTCCTAAATGTACATTCCCTTGGCGACTGTAGGACTCCAGCCCAGGCCAGAGGAGGTCTTACATCCCTGCCAGTGTCGTCACTGTGTGCTCCAGGCCTTGCACCTGCAGTGGTCTCCCAATTCCCTCTGCATTTCCAACCACCAGCCCACTTGTACCCTGGAGGATTATCCATGTTTGCCTGGAGAACGTGGACTGGTTCTAGCCCAGTGAATTCCTTTGCCCTGCGTGCAAGATGCCACAACCACACCTCCTCCAAGGACAACTGAAGCTTGTCTCCCTTCCACATTTGTCTGTCCTTAGATGATTTCACTGAGCCCCAGAGTACCCTTTGGAGTTCTCATTACATCTTTATAGTTACTCCCCTATTATAGCATAATAACTCTTTATATTAAACTTCCGTCATTTTAATTACTGTCTCTCTCAATTGGAACCAGACTGATACATAGGCTCATTTTATATTTCCTGTTCAAGATCTCAAATCAGTGATTTTTCCAAGATTCTGTGATATTTTTAGTGGAGAATTATAGAAAATGTAGATGCAATATCAGTAAATAAAATTGGGATATCTGTCCATGTAAACCAAGGAAAACCCTGCTCTCTCTTTCTCTTACCCTACTATATTAGCTCTCTTCTTCTCTCTCTCTCGTATTTTTAATAATATTGACGACCACTGTAAGGGAAACTCCATCTCATTTTGTTATTTCTTTACAAGTTTCTTTATTTTCTTCAGTTATGTACAATTAATATATTTTAGAGAAAGATAAGTATGATAATTTTCAGAGGTCCTCTTTAATTAGAACATTTATAAATATTTAGAGGTAAAAAATTTTTTCTCAAATTGCAAAAGATAATCCCACTTATATTTCAGCACTAGTTGGGATAGTTCTGCCATAAATGTGTGTACATATATACATATACAGCTATGGCAAATAATGTGGGCTTTTTGACCAAAATACTTCATCTAAATGTCTAATAGAGACTTGAATCCTAGGACTAGTTACAAGACTCTCTATTCTTAAATGTAATAGAATTAATATGAAAACTATTATAAGGTGATGATACCCAAAAGATAAAAAATCAATTTTACATATCACACACTCTCAGAAACTTAAAAGACAAAGGATGAAGAAGCAAATTCTATTTAAAAAATAAAATGATGGAAAACAGTGTCAAATTTAGTAAATGTTTTCCATTACAAGTAAATATATTCACAAATCCTATACATTTTTGGTATATCAATAAATTTTAATTAAAAATAAAGGCAAAAGATAGAGGGAAAATAATTATTTGCAAAAGCTGAAAAAAAAAGTGCTTCTGTTATTAACATATAAGAGGGCATGCTGATTGATAAGAAATCATCTTATTAAAAGCTGGTTCCTTGATACTGATGTAGTAACTGACTTTTGGAAATACTATGAATAAATTTGCCAATAAATAAGTATCCAGGTACTTTGTATCCATTACAGATGACATGTTAATGATTTGTCAATGTGAATGTTTTCCCTAGAATATAGTGGTCCTATTGAAGTTTATCCAAATCATTTTCTATAATATGTATTACTATAAATTAATCTATTTTTCATTTTTATCAAAACCACATTCTACTGTATAGTCTTTTATAATAGAATCTACTAATATTCATAGGAAGTGAACATTTTTAATAAATTGATTTATAGAAAACATGTTTGTAAATTACTTATGACTATAGAAATACCAAGTGAGTATATAAAAATGAGTATAAAATATAATTTAAGCATATAGATAATTTTACTTAATTTAGGAAAAACAAACAAAATAAAAGATGTTTTGGAATACCAATTACCTAATAAATCAGCTTAAAACCAACAAAAGAAAGGCAGTCTTTCTAATTAGCTCCTAGATTATTAGAACAACCAGACCAATGAGTCTTGAAGTAGCACAATTTGAAACAATTAGATTCCAGAACAATCCGTGTCATCCTATAAAAGCAACATTTTCCCTTACCTTTATTTTGACATCAAGATTATCAAATTTTTAAAACTTGGGTTCAAAAATGATTAGGGAAAAATGCTTTGAATTGTGGAACTTGTTTTTTAAAGCTTATACTGTGACTATGTGTATAAGAATTCATGAGATTTTCCATGAGCTTTGCTGGTTCGTTTTTTACAGTGCAGATCTATGAATAAGTAGGAAGGGCAAAAGTATCGCATTTTAAAATTATTAAAATTTTTCCAAACGAATTTCAACAAATATATCTATATCTTAAAACCATGTTCTATTATATATACAATATTTTCTTGATTATTTCAAATTGAGATTTGATTGTTTTACAAACATTGGTAATTTGTTAATGATGAATTTATTTTGAGATACTGAAGATTGCTTAACTGTGCTAGAACATCAGAAAACTAAACAACGAGCCATTTTCTTTCCAGCTAATTATCATTCTTGGCATCAAAGTGACCACAGAGTCAAAAAAAAAAAAAAGTATTTATTAACTCAGGCTTCTCTAGTTTTTTTTTTTTTTTCTTTTGAGTGGCATTGTCTACTACACTTTTAATTTAGTCTTAAGCAATACATGTACACAGCTTTCCAATGATAACTGTGTGTATTTGTGTAAATTTGATGGATTTGCTTCTCTTAGCATTTGAGAAAAAATGGAAAGGATAGCAAAATAATTTTTCTTCCCTTTATTCTCTACCTGTTGTCCTTTGTTTTTTATTTGTTCTATCTTGTTTTGTTTCATGTTTTTGAGAGACAAAGTGGTCCTTTAGAGAGGATTGCAATGAACGTTTGTTTTCTAGTGTTAATTTGGGGCATGGTATGGACTGATTGGTATTTTTTATAGTCTAAAAATCAGTTATGTAATTCAAATATGTTTCCCCTCCTGTGGGAATGAAACATCAAAAACGACAGTTAAGCAGCAATAATAGAAAGATTGCCTGGCGTAATAGCAAGAGAACTTGACTAAACTCATCCACACTAACTGAATTAAACGATAATCTAACCATGCTGAAAACCGGTCTCCTCATATGAAAAAGAATGATACAACTTGCTCTACAAAAGGGTTTAGTAAAGATAAAATACTTTAAAAATACTATTAAATGAGAAAATTGGTAAAATTGAACTTTATTCAAAGTAATTTTGTAAATACTAACAGCAACAAACAGTTAAGAGTAGTGTCATACATTACAAGTTCTTAACATGGGGCCCATACCCTTCTAAAGAGATTCTGATGAGCTATGAGTCGTCTTTGTGCACTGGATAGTGCATAGAAACAACACTGTCACTGTGTATGCAGATGAGGGTGGAAGCAGGTTAATGTCTCTCATTCAATGCTTAAAAGAAACCATTACTTATAAAATAAAAATTGAAAGTTACAAAAACCAATATAAACATATTATTGATGTTGGTTTTTTTTTTTTTAATAAATTTATTTATTTCTTTTTGGCTGCGTTGGGTCTTCGTTGCTGTGTGCAGGCTTTCTCTAGCTGCAGCAAGCGAGGGCTACTCTTCCTTGAGTGGGCTTCTCATTGTGGTGGCTTCTCTTGCTGCGGAGCATGGGCTCTAGGCGTGCGGGCTTCAGTAGTTGTGGCACATGGGCTCAGTAGTTGTGGCTCGCAGGCTCTAGAGCGCAGGCTCAGTAGTTGTGGTGCACGGGCTTAGTTGCTCCACGGCATGTGGGATCTTCCCGGACCAGGGCTCAAACCCGTGTCCCCTGCATTGGCAGGTGGATTCTTAACCACTGCGCCACCAGGGAAGCCCTGGTTTTTTTTTTATTGGAGTTTTTCTGGTCAGATTCTTGATTTATTTTGATTGGTTTGAAACAGATTAAGTTTTTTTAAATCTCTGGAGCAATAATTCAATAAATTGCATTTGTCATTTTTCTTTCTGTAAGTTAATATTTGTTTACCAAATTATTTTATTTCAAAACTATTGTTTGAAAGGCAATGAAATGATACCTTTGAGTATGCAAATCAAGAAAAAGAAAGGATAGTTAGAGAAACAGGAGTAAAAATTAAATCCCTATTTTATAATATGATATTTGTGTGTTCTAATAATTTGAAAATCTGGATGATATGAACAGTATTGGGGAGAAGATACACAAATACATATAAATTCTCAAGTCTTTTCAACAAATTTTGCTGTTGCAAATGGGTATTCATAGGGAGGAAATGGAAAACTCCACCTTAACCTCACACCTTATACAAAGATTATTTCAAAATGTATCATATATTTAAATGTCAACCTAAAGCAACAAAACTTTTAGAGGCAGAGGAGAAAATATTCTCTTCTATGGCTAGGCAAAGAGTTCCTAAATATGTCACCAAAAGCCCAATCCATAAGAGAAAACATATTCAGTATTTTTAGGAGAATAACAAAACAATATTTTTAAACCTATTAATATTTTCCTTAGATATAGTGATATAATATACACATAATGTAAAAATATGTGTAAACTTTTCATTTGATGCTAAGAAGTCCTTTGACAAAAACTTAAATTTTGGATTACAAATAAAATGAGTCAAAATGCACACATAAATAGTAAGAATGAAATAACGTACTCAAATCAATAGTCAAAATCTCACTTAATACTGAAACACACATGGTAGCATAATTTAAAACAGTAATGAGAAAGGAATTCCTGCTTTCCACGCTATCAATGCATAGTGTTCTGAAGCTTAGGTCCACACAATAATATATAAAATACATACAAAACAGAGTTACTGAAAAGAAGAAAATTTATTTGAGAAGATAAGATTATCGAGTAAAATACTGACAGATAAATATGATAGAATTTTAAATTTTCTTAAATCCACATTTAAAAATATTTTAAAAAGAGGAGAGGTTGCTATCCAACAGGCATAAGGTTTCCGTTAAGCTGGGTGAATAAGCTCTAGAAATCTGCGTGCGACGTTGTCTCTATAGTTAACGATACTTAAAAATGTGTTAAGAGGGTCGATCTCATGTTAAGTGCTCTTATCACAATTAAAGTTTTTAGTAAGTCAAAGAGAAACTGATGAAATTAATTTTAATGTTTATTTGACACAATATATACAGAATATTGTGATTTTCACATGTAATGAATTAAAAATCAAAAGGGAAATATTTTATATGTTTTCTCATACTATGAAAATCACTCCCATCCCATTTCCCACAGGCTCAAACAGCTGGACAAAATGACAAGTTAAAAGGTCTCCTATATCTATCTGCTTTGGGTAGATAATAACATTCATTATAGAAAATCAAAATACCAGAATAGCTACACTGTATTCTGGAGGAAATCAGACATTTCCTTAATGACCTATGTGGGTAAACAGAAGTTTTATTTCTGTTCTTAATGTGTAAATGGCCAGGATGGGGAGGAGAAGAAGGAGAAAATTTTTCATTGGTTTGCAAAATATGAATATAATAAATGAGCTGACATTAGGGCAATTTGTCTTTTCTGTTTGGTGTAAATAGTTATTTTTCAAATTAATGATTCCCATTATCTTGACTTATACCAAATCTCTTTTCCAGAAGTAAAGTGTAATAGCAGTGATTTTTAGATTCTTTCATACCAGTACACTGTCTAATGTAAAGACATTTACATTGTCCCCATGTAAAAGTATTCTTTTGCCTAAATTTCTGTGATCCCACAGTATGATCCCTGGTTTCTTCATCTTCCTTTCTCTCTTGTGTCCTATACTTTTCATTTTTTTCAGACTCACTCTTCCTGCTATCCTTCACAAATATGTCTTAAATACAGTTCATATTCTAGTGACTTCTAGATCTTTATGCCAGTTCTTTCTCTTGTATTTTAAGCTATATGTCCAACTAATTAGAGAAAATACTTACTCAAGTGTCCTATGGTTACACCAGATTTGTTCCCAAGCCCACCTTTTTTTTAGTGTCCCCAGCAAAATTACTACAATTCACCAAGTCGTGCAAGAAAGACAAATGGATATTATCGTTAATTCTTTCTAGGCTTTTATTCTTTATATCCAATCAGTCATTAAGTTCAGTTGATTCCATCTCCTAAATTTTTCTGTAATCTGTCAATCTTACTCTATCCCCACTCTTACTAAGCTCACAAGGGCCTAACAACACTTGCGCAGTGAACCTTAGTTCTGCTGAGGGGCGTTCCTGTAAAATCAAATGTTGAATTATCCGATCTCACAGCCGACATGCAGAGATATACTACGGTTGTTCATTAGTTATCGTTAGGTAAGCCTGTAGGCACGTAAACCGCTTCTATGACGGTCAGTTTTAAGTTTTGCGGCAATGGTCAGAAGAATATATTGTGTGCCTTCTTAGAAATGATAAAAAGACCTTACTTTGGTGACATCGACATACCCTTAGAGAAAATTGGGGACCTGGGAAACTGTATCTCCGTCTGGAAGCATGTTGTACCATCTTCAGTTTATGCAAACACTTCAGTAATTTATATGTACTTTCTCATTTAAAATAACTTACATCCTGTCACTGATTGTTGCTGTCTTTTTGTATAGCACATCCAGGAGTTTTGTTTACCAACCGGTTGCTCCCAAGCTTGCTAACTAGGTTTTCTATTTTCATACCCACACTAAGGACGTCCATAGAATGAGCCTTTTAAAATGCAAAACTTCCCCCAGTAATTTGGGATTCTAAATAAAAATAATTTTGTCTTTCCCAGTTTAAAACTTGTGAGTGGCCATTGGTGTGAAGTCTAAACTCTGTAAAATGCCCTCCTTAAATAAATGTTCGTGTGGCCACCGATCATCTCTGAAGTAAAATCTAATTTCAGTTTAGATGCCAGGTCCTCTGACCCCAAAAGTTTAAGTATTATGTACTTTAGGTATTTTATTACATGCTTTTATTCTGTACTTTAGGTATTAGGTCCTTACTCAACACTCTAAGTTTGCAGTTCTGCTTCTACCTCTATTCCAGTAGAATGTAAACAGTGGTGAGAGAGACACTCTTGACCCCAGCCACCATGGGACACCCAGACCTGAGATGACGTGGCATGTGCCAAGTGTCAATGAAATATTTGTTAAATGGATACATTTGGGATATTAATTAGATATTTTCATAATTTAATTTTAAATGTATATATGATGATTTTATGTGAACTTATAAAGAATGATTAAAAATTAATTTGTCAAAGGAAAATAAAAAATAAATATATTGAGATAAAAATCTAATAATGTATCATTTTTAACAGAATATGGGTAGATTTCTACAAGTTAATGGCAAAACATTGCAATATCTATAGCTTTTAAATACATCGAATAAAATTTTGTGAAAACTTATTTTTTTGAAACAGAGTAGCTCTGCCTCTGTCTAGGGCCAAAATATTAGAATATCATGAACATCTCAACATTTTTCCCCTAAAAACATTCTAAACAAAGAAAGAAAACAGACTACAGACTCAATTTTCTTGTGGCTCTATTATTTTATTAATTAGCACTTTGACCTTTTGAACAGGTGTTCCACAACCTTTTTGAATTCTATAGATTTATTTTGTCAAACAGATCTGATTTGGAATCTGATTTGGAAGTACTATAAGAAGTGATTGTCTTGTTCATATTTGTTGACAACAATTTCTTGACAGGAGGAAGAATTTGCATTTATAGCTTGATATAAGGAACAAATACCTAGAATAACTAGATAAGCAAGCAATTTCTATAAGATTTTTAAAAATCCTTCCACATATTCATTTACTGCCACTCCTTTTTGTTTAATATAGCTTGCATTGAGAGAAATTATTTATTAAGCACATTTCAAGGAATTAATAATTTACATCAATTGATGCTTAGTACCTGTGTATTGATTTATAGTTTATAATTCAATTTATAGTTCATAATAATTCAAAAATGTGTTCCTCAACTAACCTTGGAAGTAGGTTTCACTGATATCTGCCATTAGAGGTAAGGAAACAGACTCAATTGAGTTGTTCGCTCCAAATCACAGTATATAACACTTGCTTATTGACTAGCTTTCAAAAAATTGCATGTTTAACAAAGGCCATACCTATAGTTTGTGGAGAAATGAGTATTGGACTGATTTTTAAAATCAGGCTGTTTAATCTGGGAATGACATTTTAGTAAGCTGGTCCATGGGTGCCTCTTTAAAAAAAAAAAAGCCATAATGAAAGGTAATTAATAGAAGGAAAATGATTGTATGTCTTCCTTGATTATCTTTAAATATCTTACAATTTTATTTGTCAATTATATCCAAATAAAGTTGAAAAAAGGCTCTGGGGGGCACATATACTACTCATATTTCACACCAGCTGTTGCATCAGCTTACATTCAAATTCTGACCCAGCAATTTTACCTACCTAAGATATATAACTGACTTGAAGCTTAATATAAGAAAATATAAAGTTGGGACAATGATAAGGTTTATTCCACAAGATTGTTGCAAAGATCAGCTATGGTAATATATAGAACAAACCCCGGCCAATAGGTAAGTTCTCAGTGAAATGTGGTTATTGTTAGGTTCTCTGTGCTTACAAAATATATTCCCATTGTAGACTTCAAAGTAGTATAGACAGGAAATCACATGTATTGTGTCAGAGGGAAATTGGACAAAATTCTGCCCAGAGAGCAAAGAGAAATGAAAAAGCTACAGTTTCAGAATTTGTCGTAACACAGCTGTTCTTTGTATGAGCTTTGCATTTTGATTTCTTTGCTTCTCTCATAAATGTATAAGGCCAGAGATAGGCTCCAGGTAAGTAGATATAAGTATATAGTTTAGAAATCTAACCAATGCAACAAATAGGGATTTTTCTTAGAATTTTATTTGAAAATTAAAATGAAAAACTTTCCATTGTTACATTAAAATGAAAAATCAATATCCTCACTCAAGACTTGAGGGTATATTAATGTTGACCCCTTTTTAGAGATTTGCATTTTCAAGAAAAATATACGTGTTCAAGGTTGGTTCAATAGAATTAATGATACCCACTATGTGACTGATTCTATTATGTCAGTGGGTTCCTATTTTTGTAAAGTGGTGGAACCCAATAAAACATATGGAAACCCGGTTTACAAAGCAATTTATAAGTGGAGGTATGTTCATTGAAAAGGGCCAGAGAAACCTGTACATATTCCATTTACCTATACATATGTATAGGGTAGTTTGGTTTTAAAAGTATCTAAAAATATATACAAAGTCAAAATCTCTCTAGTGTTCTTGGACCTTCATACAGGAAAGGAAAACATTTTCAACATTTAGTCAGAGGCATGTGTCTAAAACAGAAAGTCAGGTAGTAAGATAAATTATTCATTGTCTAAAAATCAATGCTGCATATGCCAACAAGATAAAATGTGATTTTTTTTACAATTTGCTATCAATCTTAATTGAGCAAATATATATATAACGAGATTACTCACAGTATTCAGGACACCATCCTATGTAAATCCCAACAAGACAATGTTTTCCTGAAGAAAACACATAAAAATGTGTACTGCTTATATGACAAGCACTTTGACAAGCTAAGACATTGAATCCTAAAAATGAATCCTAAAATTTAAGTATTAGTATCTCCATTTTTTTAAAAAAATGTTATTGGAGTATAGTTGATTTACAATGTTGTGTTAGTTTCAGGTGTACAACAAAGTGAATCGTCTGGCGGTCCAGTGGTTAAGAATCCGTGCTTCCAGTGCAGGGGGCACAGGTTCGATCCCTGGTTAGGGAACTAAGATCCCACATGCAAGCCGTGCGATGCGGCCAAAAAAATTAAAAAGTTAAAAAAAAAAAAAAAAGTATCTCCAGTTTTCAAGCTTAGAAAATTAAGTAGTAAAGACAGAATTCAGAGTATCAGACTTCCAAGCCCTTGCCCTTCGCCCTGGCTATACAAAATCTTATAATAACCCCAAATAAAATCATTATCCTCATACGATGCACATTTATTATTGTAGGCATGGATTGAATAAAAATGTTTTCTTTTATTAGATTATTTAATTAACACTACATGATTTTGATTTAATTAGGAATGTGTTATGAGGGAAAAGATAAATCAATGTAGAGAAATAATGTACAAATTGCATTAGTTTCACAAGGTTCTTCATGCATGTGGGGAGATACCCTTTGAAGTGTAACATTATAAATTATGGGTCTGTCATCTTGTAACTAAGGATATTTTTGTTTGACACATTGTTAAAAGCACTTTAATTCTAGAAAATTCAAAACAATAACTTCTATAGTCAATTTACTTTAATTTCCAGAATTAATCACAATCTCATTATTTGATCTTGACAGCACATCTCTTTTTTGACAATAATTAACTACTTGACTGACACTTTCATGTCTTGAAAGCAAAGAACTAATTGTGATTTGTTCATAGTTGCATTATTTCACTTTTTTATGATCTGAGATAGAGGGATTTATTTGACGTGGAACACTTTTCCTATAATCTTTGTGGGTCAGGGAAATCATGTACATTGCCCCTAAGCTTTAAATGCATTACTTCCTCAAATCAATTTAAAAACTCATTACTTTAGCAAATACTCTAGTAAGACAATAAGCTTACCACAGTTATGCTGTCAATATAAGCAGGAAATATATAACTTCAGCAAATCATAATGGTTGGTATTCAGATAAGAAAGGGAGAAGGAAAAAAGGAAGGAAGGGAGAAATCCAGGCAGGAAGGATGGGAGGATGTTTTCTAACGAGCTTAGCTTATGGAAATCTTCTCATCTGTTAACAAGAGTTTATTTATTATGTAATATTAAAATGTTCTTTTGAAAGGAGCAAGTAAACATATTTTTAACCTGAAAAAATATTTTCATATTCTCCACCAGTTTGAGATATCCTCTGCAATATCCATAAAGATTTTGGTAAAGCAATTTTAATAAAAGCTAATAATAATTTAAAATAATAATAAGAATATAATAATGATAATGATAATTTTTCTGAATAATAATATAAAAAAAATCCCTATTTTTTTCTAGGTGATTCAGACCATCAGTGCAGTGGATAGAGATGAATCCATAGAAGATCACCACTTTTACTTTAATGTATCTGTAGGAGAAAATAACTCAAGTTTTACAATCATAGATAATCAAGGTAATGCCATTCACTCATAATAGCTTTCTATCCATTCTTCTTCGAGAATCTTGTTTAATTTTAAGGAAATTTGTAGCATTACTTTTTATACTATACCTGCAATATGATAATGTTGAGAAATAAAGCAAGGAGTGGCAATGGAAATGGGAAACAAAACTCAAAGTAGTGTCCTGGAAATATCAGTCCCATTTCCCACTGGATTTCTTTAAATTAGAAGCACTTTTTCAAGTCATCATTGGCTATAGGCCCCCGTAAAGGTCTGAATGACCTTGCAAATATAATTGCAGTTCTGACACCATGGTTCCTTTCATGTCTTCACATAACTCAAACTTCAGCCTATGTCTGGGGAAGAAAATGATATATAATCATGTTAGCTTGATTGATTGAAAGATATTTGGAGTCATTAATTAGGAGCTATAAGTATTTGGAATTGGTTTAAGACTATTCTTTTCCCTTCAAAACGAAATGATTATATCAGCCTGAGAACAAAATGTTCTAAAGGATTTTGTACGGACGGACAGAATTCCTTTTCCTTCCACATAGAAGGGGAATAACTTTTTACAAAGCCACTCTGTTCTTTTTCCCTTCACTTCAGTAAAATATTTTTTTGTCGTTACATGGATTTCTATTCTAATTTTGCTTCGTATCTCAAAGATATGAAACACTGTAGGATTCATTACTCAAGCATCTATAACCAAACACCTGCAGCTGTCCTTCCTTACAACTGAGCTTAAGCTCCATATAAGGGGAGATCTGTTATGGGAGAATAAATGCAGACACATTCTTTCCCTTTTGCCTTTGTCAAATTCCCCAGTGAAGGAAACTCAAATAGATTTAGGATTTTAAAAAATGCAAATATCAATATAAGAAATAAGCTGTAGGTTAGATTTGTTTATGTAAATATAAAATAAGTTAGTGGGACAAAATAAATATATTGAAACATAAAGAGAATAATTGATTTGGTTTAATATTTGCAGTTACAAGTAATTTAATGAAATACATACCAAAAATATATAAACTCTCTCACCTCTTCAATCTGCCTAGTGAATAAAATCACAGGAGTTTTATAGACTTCAAGAGCATGACGGAGAATTAGTTTTTAAAAGGTGATTTGGGAAAAGTCATAAGTAGGCATACATTTCAAAAGACTTCCATTTGGGCTTCCCTGGTGGCGCAGTGGTTGAGAATCTGCCTGCCAATGCAGGGGACACGGGTTCGAGCCCTGGTCTGGGAAGATCCCACATGCCGCGGAGCGACTACGCCCGTGAGCCACAACTACTGAGCCTGCGCGTCTGGAGCCTGTGCTCCGCAACAAGAGAGGCCGCGACAGTGAGAGGCCCGCGCACCGCGATGAAGAGTGGCCCCCACTTGCCGCAACTAGAGAAAGCCCTCGCACAGAAACGGAGACCCAACACAGCCAAAAATAAATAAATAAATTTATTTTAAAAAAAAAAGACTTCCATTTATTTGCATTTGCCTATTTCAAAGCCTTCCATTTATATGTTTCCACTTATTTGTTTGTGTTTTCTAAAATTTGTTTGATTGCCACAGAAAATATTTCAGGGAATGCCAATACCAAAAAAACAAAGTCAAGTGGGGGGGCAACACTAGTACTGAGATACAATAAACTGCACTGGAAAAGACTGTTTAGAATATTTTGGGATTGAGGGAAAAGCAATTTCAAATGTGTTGAAGTATATATTGTTTATTTTTGTTAATTTTTTGAATGTTCTGTCTAGGTGAATTAATCAGTACTACCAAGGTTTAACGATTCTCTGAAATTTAAGCAGAAAATGGGTTAATAATGTCAAAGTGAAATGAAACATTCTAATAGAATCTTTTACACCAAGTAAAATTAATTCTTTTGTCTTATTAGTAAATACATTATTTGAGATCACTTGCTGTGATAGGGAGATGACTTGAAAATCTTGTGTATTTATAGTATCTGTGAAAATAATGAGTTTCTATTAGAAAAAGCACTGTCATGAGTATTTAACCCAAATGAAACTGATACTGTCATTATAAGTTTAATGCTAGTACCCCCTATTTACTATTGATATCTAATTAAAATGCTGTTTTCTTTTCTGTGTTCCACATGTACATTTCATATATTTATCAAAAAACATTTTGGAACTGATTCATATACTTTATCTAATTTTTAAATTGGGATTTAGGCAATGTCAAAATCAATAATGACTTTTTGAGTTGATCTCTTGTCTTTTTTTATCAGAAATTCGCTCTTCCCTATTTGAACTTATTTGATCTGCTGCCTCTAGTACATTTAACTGGTATGAATTTCTTTTGTATTATTGAAAAAATCATGCACATGGATTTTTGTTTTAGATAACACAGCTGTAATTTTGACTAATAGAACTGGTTTCAGCCTTCAAGAAGAGCCTGTCTTCTACGTATCCATCCTAATTGCTGACAATGGAATCCCATCACTTACAAGCACAAACACCCTTACCGTACACGTCTGTGCCTGTGGTGACACTGGTAGCACGCAGACCTGCAGTAATAAGGATCTTATGCTTTCCATGGGATTCAGGACAGAAGTCATAATTGCTATTCTGATATGCATTATGATAATATGTGGTAAGTTGTGTGAACTGAGCATATCTTCATTTATTGACAGTAACATGATAAATATAGAAAAGAGTTAATTCCATTATAATGGTATGTGTGGACTCGTGTGTGTGTCTGCATTTAATTGCCCTTCTTAATGTGTTACAATTCTAAAATCAAGTGGAGTGAATGAAAAATAGAGTGAACATGCACTTCAGGTTGAAAATCGATGATCCTTGAATTCTGACTATATGAGTACACCTGTGCACATCCTTTTAAGAGTGTTTTGGACACACACATTGCAACATATGTAGTAATATAAAAATTAGTAATAATAATGGTGAGATTCCATTGAGTGCTTATTATACTCCAGGAGACTGTCCTAAGTGCTTTACAGAAATTATGCAGTTTGATCCTCAGGATAACCTTAAGAAGTGGCAACTATTTATCACCTTCATTGTATAGATGAAGAAAGTGAAATTCCAAGAGGTATATGGTTTACAAAGGGTCATGCAGCTAGTAAATGAAGTGCTAAGATTACATAACCACAACACACCTCTATCCAACCTGATACTGCAGCTCACTGGAGCCTAGGAGCATTGAGGAAGTAAATGTTAAGGTGAAAAAATGTAAAAGAGAGGGTCTTACTTAAAGTGCTAAACACAGAAGAAATAGTAAAATAGCTCCACCTGTTTTTGTTTGTTTTTGTTGCTGCTGTTGTTTTCACGAGGAGATAAGTTATACTCATTTTACGGACGAGGCAAATGAGGCCCCACATGTTTTAGCCAGGCTTTCAAAACTACAAATCATGCATCTAGCATAACTTTTTCCCTTTCTTTAACATACCAGTATATATAATCTAAACCCTTCGCTTGCTTTCCCTCATAACTTCATATCAGAGCCAACACAACTTAACTGAGTGTTGACAGCAATGGTATCAGCCATGGGCTCTGGAATCCCAAACTCACTGCTCAAAGGGACATACAAAATGTTTCAGGATTTGCTTTGCCTTCACTCTTCTCGTCTTTCTCAAAGCTTTCCTCTTTTACCATTCAAAGTTACCCTTCATTTCTACCTAGCTTCAGTTTTTTAAAATTATTTTTAATGATCTTTGATCATAAAACTGAATTTAGAGCTACGTAGCTAGATATCAGAAGCAAGAAGTAGTAAAAACAGTATAATGTTTGCAGGATGCAAGTACTAAATTATTCACTGGTACAGAACTAAACCTAGTCCCGAAACCCTGCAAGTAAAAACCAACGGCAGCCTCACAGTCAAGGGCACAAGTAATACTGAGAAGGTGGGAAATCAGGGTAAACCAGCAGTCAGCAGTTTCCTGTGAAAGTTTCATGAATACGCTCTTCAATTTTCATAGATTGAAAAATTATTTATTAGATCCCTTTCTATTTCAACCATATATCTCTGCTGTATTAAAGTACAGTGCCTGGATTCAAACACAATGGCCTTATTTCAAGAACACTATTTCAATTTCTTTAAATGTGAGATTTATATAAAATATTGCCTAATGTATTTCTCTTTGTGATAATATTAATAACATTACTTCCTGTTTGTTTCAATTCTTAAAGATGAAATGCTGAACAGCTACATAAGATCCAAGATTGTGTAAGGATTGGCTATCCATGAAACACACACAAACACACCCATATACACACGCACTTTTCTTGAAAATTTAAAAATTTAAAAAAGCATTCTGAAATTGTTCTATTTCTACACAATGCTAAAATTATCTTATATAATTGATCGATGTGGACATACCAGTGTTATGATTCAAAAACCTGATAGGTTTGGAATTTCTGAAATTAATATGGTATAACAAAGCACAGATTCTGAACCAACTTTCTGGTTTTGAATGCCAGCTTTTTGTTTCCTAGCTGTGTGACTCTGGGTATGTGATTTAATCTCTCTGCACTTCAGTTTCCTTATCTTTAATAGAGAATCATAATAAAATATGGGTATCATAACAAATCAATGAATAAATGTAAAGCTTTCAGAAAAATGACTGGTACATACTTTGTAGTCAATAAATATTAACTTAGAAAATAATTATGCCACAGAATTTGTCTCAATGGCGAAAATCAAATCAGTTCTGTGTGCTTAACTTCCACTAACATGGATCATTGGTCACTGAGATTGGCAGATGCATATAGATTGGAAAATGTTCCTTCATTCTGCTTTGTTCTATTTTCAATATATAAGAAAAATATAAAATTTTTAATCTTAAATTGATCATCATAAACAATTCACTATATTTTTATGATGTTTTTCTGCTTTAAACCATCAGCCAGAAAGATTGTTATACTTCCTTGTCATTCTCCAAGTCCCTTCAGTAAATTTTCAATAGCAAATATATCTTTTTGTCTTATAATCAGAAAATCGAAGCTTATGTCTTGAGCTTGTAACAGAAGCAAGAATGATATAGTTTATTATAAATAACAATATTTCACAATATCTTATATATTATGACATATAATATTTATTAAATAATACATTATATATTTATGTATAATATATAATATAAAATATTGTAACATACAATATTTAATAATGTGTTTAGTATAAATATATGATAACATACTAATGTATGCTATTTATTATATATTATATATTTAAAATATAATAGTGATATTATGGGTAATATGAAGCATATGTATTTATAATATATAATATTGTATTATATTTGTGTTAATTAATGTTCTTGTGTGCTCTCTTTGACAGGGTTTATTTTTTTGAACCTAGGTCTGAAACAACGAAGGAAACAGACTCTATTTCCTGAGAAAGGTGAAGATTTCAGAGAGAATATATTCAGATATGATGATGAAGGTGGCGGAGAGGAAGATACAGAGGCATTTGACATAGTGGAGCTGCAGGGCGGCGCGGTCATGCGGGAACGCAAGACTCGGAGAACCACCAGGGCAGAGATTCGGAGCCTGTACAGGCAGTCTTTGCAGGTTGGCCCAGATAGTGCCGTATTCAGGAAATTCATTCTAGAAAAGCTCGAAGAGGCTAACACTGATCCCGGTGCCCCTCCTTTTGACTCCCTCCAGACCTATGCTTTTGAGGGGACGGGGTCCTTAGCTGGATCCCTGAGCTCCTTAGGGTCAGCAGTCTTTGATCAGGATGAAAACTATGATTACCTTAATGAATTGGGACCTCGCTTTAAAAGATTAGCATGCATGTTTGGTTCTGCTATGCAGTCAAATAATTAGGGATTTTTTATTAATACATTTTTTTAAATGCTAATGTGTATTTGGGCAAACTGGTAGTCTCTTGGTAAAGAGTTGTATACTCCGGTTCTCTGGAAAAAGGAAAAGACCCAATTTATAATGTTTTGTGATATCCTTGGGGTAAGTATCCCATGGTTATTTCAAGCTACCCATACATGGTCACTGACTGCAGGTATGGGAAGTGAAGCTAACAATCAGCTCTCGGGTGCCAATGCAGGCCAGCTCTAGCGTGCCCCTGAAATACTCCTCTGACATGTTTTCAATACCATCCAATACAAATTCTCAAAATTTTTGAAAGTTTAATGTGAAAAGGGCCCTGAACTAGATTGTCTTAATATTATTTCATTTATCCATTTTTTAAATCTTACAAAGAAAGAGTGAAGAGTTTATGTGTGTTAAGCTCCTGATGCTCTACAGAGATAAACACCTATGAGAATCTCGGTGGTTATATCCATCTTTTAAAAACGATTTCTTTTCTATGAATAAGCAAGCTTCTGACTGAGAGTCTATGATTCATTCTAGTTTGATATTTTAAAAATGTCATCAAGACCACATTTTAAAACTGATTTCAAATTTAGACAGATGCTTGGTATCTGTTAATTACTCAAAGATATAGTGTAAATTTGTATTCTCTTTGATATTACAGCTTTATATAAAAAAAGGGGCATAGACTTTGTTTAGGAGATTTTCATATGTTATTTTCTTATGTATCCAAAATACATCTTTATCATGTCACAATACTATGACAAAACACATATCAACATTTACTCAACATTAAATTTGAACTTTAAGAAAATGGTAGAAAGTGTGAAAAGTTTTTAATTTTAGTTTTAGTTTTTGATTTTTAATTTTATTGCTACTAAAAATAATAGAAATACATGAAAAGAGTACTGGATTCAAACTGGAGTTAATATTCATCCTAAATGTTATGATCAGCTGCCCTGCTCTTACCATGCATAAAATAAAACATGATAAAAGTCTCAGCATTTCCTTTTTTATTAAGAGATTAGACTATAACTGATTCTTCTGTGTCATTTTTTTTATTATGGAATATAAAATTAGGTGCAATAGTTACTTTTATTGTAACATTATGAAGGAAGTATGCTAAGCTGCTGGACATAAAGCTTTAAGGTAACATTAGATAGTAAGATAATAAAACACTTTAATTTTAATCAACCTTATAAGAAAGATTCTTATTATTCTATCCAAATCAAAGTGGAATTCAAAATTCACAGGTTGAACAGAAAGAAAGTAGTGAATACTATGTCCTCAAAATAGCTTTATGTTTTCATTTTTTATTAATAGCATGTGAAACTGAGCTGAACCAAATTGACCATATATGTTCTAATCAAGTATTTCAAATAATTTTGAGCTAAAGTTGGAGTAGTTGAATGGCTACAATATTTTTTTCTCTGTACTTTAAGACAGTACCATCCATACCATGTAATAGAAGAGAATTTTTTCATCAGTATCAATCAGGTACCATTATGTCAGCAACAGAGATATCACCATTTTACAAAAGCCTGAGAAAATCAGACTTGAAATACAACAATTTAGGAAGATATTAAATGTAGTAGAGAGGACATAAGCTGTAGTAAATCCTTGTATATTCATATCATCATTTACTTAGGGAAAAGTAAGAACAGTAAACAAAAGAAAATTTAAAAAGTGTAAAAACTTCCAAGTAAAAAAATGTATGGGTTGAGAGAACATTTATATTCCTATCATATTGACATAAAAATTGAAAGAGTATAGTTAGGGAAATTTTCGTGAATTATTCCATGAATGGCTGTACCCTGTATTTAGAAAATAGTGCTATATAATCTTGGTTGAAGAACTGGAATGTATGATAAACAGCAGATGAAGCAATCCATGGAAAATAGATTAGAAAAAAAGAAATAGGGTCTTCTGAGGCTTGCAGTTAGTTCAGTCATGAATGAAAGCCTTATAAACAACTTATCAACTTGGATGAACACCTTATAAAAATGCAGTAGCTGCATCACTAAGTTTAGTGTTTGAGTCCAGTGGCACTAAGCAGATGTGTTAAAATAAATTCTGGTTTAGTTAATGATAGGATTGTCAATCATAGGGTACATAGGAAAGGAGATTCAGGGCTGGATACCTATTTGCTAGTCTAGAAAGTGTCCTTTTAAACTATATCAAGAAAATACTATCTGATTCTAGTAGAGAAGTTGCAATTTTCTAGAAGTTATACTTGGTAATATTTCAATAACTATTTTAACCTTTTTTTCTAGTCACACAGCTGTTGCAAGAACACAGCTGTATCCTAAGCTAAAGACATGACATTAAGGTCTCATTTTCATAAATTTTAATAAAGGTAAATCAATGCGAGGATATTTATGAAATAGCACAGCTTCACATTAATACCTGCACTACTTAAATAGCACCCTTCATTAACTTACAGGTTTATGTGTAAGTCTTAAATTACTAGTTGTTGAAACAGGAAAATATTGAAATCCTTTATAGGGATCAGAAAATGTTAGCAATAATAGTTGTTCACTAAGCACATAGCTTGAGCCTATCAGATCTGAGTTTGAATTAGTTCACTTTTCTTTAAATAACTGGGTGAACTTTATCGAACTAATCTTTCCGTATCTGAGGTTGTGATCGGTAAAACGAGGTCCAATCTACCTATTTCACACGATTGTTGTGAAGAATAAGTAAAACAGGAAGCACACGTAGTACTAGACAAAACGCAAGAGTTCAATAAATAACAGCCCAACATCGTAACAGCTGACATTATTCTGCTGGAATGCACAGATCCCTTTCTTTTCTAGCACTGAGTGATCCCAAGGGCTTCACAGCGCATTTGAAATATAAATCAGTTTTCTGACCTGACATACAAGGTCATATATTATGCTGTGTCTGCTTATCTCTGTGTGCTCTGACCTCTTCTAATGCCATGCTCTAGGCCTGAAGCAATCTTCCTCCAAACATTTCTATTTTTCATTCCCTCACTTCATTCAAGTCCGTGATCAATTGCAACTTCCTCAGAAAGGCCTAAAGGACCACTCTCTGCCACTGTGTCCCTTGCTCTGCCTTTCTTTGCATCAAATCACTCAGCTACATTGTAGCAAGTACATTATATATATGTTACTTGTTATTGCCTTTATCCTTTATTAGAATGTAAACCCTAATTGGGCAAGGGGTTGTCTGACTTTTTCATTTGTTCTTGTCTAAAATTGTTTCTAGCACATGGTATGTGACCAATAAATATTCCTTAAATGAATGTAATAATGAATCCCAATCTATTTTACTTGGTCCTGTATAGAAGCCATATTGACATTGTTGAATATTAATGTGAAATTAATGTATTTTTCAAACCAGGTTAGCACTGGGTAGTTCTGGGTTACAATAAGATTTTTCAAAATCTTTCTAGAAATTATATGAATTTGTTATTTTAACTTGTTTGTACTTATTGATATCATTTCCTGTTGTGGGGAAAGGTAATAATGTTATACTGTTTAGTCAAAACACGTCCTTTGATGATTGCTGAAGTTCTCATATGAATAAGTTCCCATGAAGTGTGATGAATAGGAAGACATTTGCGATGCATGAGAATTCTATGCTTCACATTTTAGAATACAATTTGGTAACAAATGCATTGTTAAGCTCACAGGGCTACACAAAACCTACAAGGTAGCTTCATGTTCTTTTATACGATATAAATAGGCATTAGATATCAAGTACATTAGAAGCTGGAAATAAATGTAGAAGAGGATTATGTGGCTTTTACGTATCCAATTACGTCTATCTTATATATCTATGTACCCCTCCAACCATCCTTCCATCCACATATCCATCTATCAACTATCTCCTTTCTACTATCTATCCCCTCTTCCAGGAAACTGTAATTTCACGATTACATTAGAGACTAGCATCTCAATCACAAATTAGATCCTTGAGACATGTTAGTATTTCTTGCTGTCTTTTTTTGCTAGAGAGCTCTAAGGATGGGAAGCTGCCTGATATGAAATGGCAGGGAAACAGAGAGGGCTAAAACTGGGCAAAATGCAGTTCCTAGCCTTTGGCAAGGCAAAACTGCATGAATTTCCCATAGGTTAAGTGGTTCCAGGTGTAGAAATTTTGCACAGAATGTAGAAGCTGAAAGGGAGCTTAAATCAGTCATCCAAAGACTGTGTCACACAGACTAAGGAAAAACAGGGACCTCTGGTCCGTAAAATGTCTCCAAATACCCAATGCATGAGCTCCAGAATAGAATGCCAGCAGTCAGATGCCTGCCATCACACAGGACTTTGGCTGTGAAATTATGATAGAGCCAGCCTTGATTACATGCCCTTTATCTCTCATCTTTCCATCCCCACCCAGAAACCAGAGGTCCAGATGCAGCAGAGTAAGTGGAACAGGGAGAGAGACAACCACCTTGGCCAAAGTGGGCATAAGAAAGATCAAGGCAAATGTTTCTTAAAAACTGAATAAAATGAAACATTTTCATGATGTTTCTTTCAAGTTACAAACTAATCGATAAAGTGGATACATTAACATATCAAATCAATTTGGCATTTCATATAGTTTGAATAATTTAAAATTCACCTTACTAGTAGAAAACATTAGCAAAATACAAAAAAAGTAAATATAATTTATAGTTTTCTTAGGACATTTGAAAGCCTGTTAAAATAGTTTACACAAGTTTATTTCATGCTATTTCTTTGTGCTTATTCATTTTAATATTTAAAATGTGATATGTTCTTTTGGCTTCTGCAGTGCTAAGTGGTTTATCTCAGCTGGAAATAAGGCTGGACATGGAAACGACCGTATATTCATGATTACATAGAGGTACAAATCTATAGAATATTTTGTCCTAGGAAAGGGAATAGAGATGATATATGGGATTCATCTGTACAATAGGGATATTAAGGATATATAACTCATCATACTATTGGAGGAATTAACTGAAATAATACATATAAATAATTAACTGGGCTTAATGTATAGCAAACATGACATTTTTACCTGTTGTGCTTCTTAAAATAATAATTATTATAATTATATTAAGTTTAACTTTAGGAATGCTCATAGACTCATCTCCTTACTCTCGAAATATTATGGCCAAAAAGAAAATGAAGTGAAAATGGGCAAAGATGGCTAAAAGGTACAAACTTCCAGTTATAAAATAAATAAATCCTGGGGATGTAATGTACAGTATGCTGACTATGGTTAATAATACAAAAAAAAAAAGGAGAGAAGAAAATGAATTAATTCAGGACAATAATTAGCTTGCTGTTACTTCCTGCCTGCCCACCTTCACCCTTCCAGGGTAATGTGCCGTTATTACCAAAGGAAAAAATTAATTGCTCAAGTTATACATTATGTATGAGGTGTTCTGATTGAAAGTCGCTCCTCTGTGACATTTATTTGGAAAAAGACCTGCTAAGTTAAGTAGTAACAACATTTGCCGGCAACTTTTTCTAGGTATATATATATTTTAGAAACAAAAACTATCAAAAAAGAAAGGGTTGGTTTTGCTCACTTTTGTAACTAATGGAGAAATGAAGTTATTTCTATGCTTTATTAGAGCTACATGGAAAACGTGAAGTAAACATGCTAATGGCTCCAAGAGAAAGCTTTCATACCAGTTGTAATATCTAAGGTCTTATACCCACAGTTCTAATTTTATGTTAAGAATTTAAAATTAAATTACAAAGCAGATTGTTCTCATCAACTCTGAAAGTGCAAAATGAAAAGCTGCACTTTGGCTTCTATCTACATTCCCCTGTCCTTTCTCATTTTAAAAACAAAAAATTAAGGACCCATTGCCATATGTTCTCTGATGAGTACATTTTTATCATCTCCTTTTCTTCTATCCAATCTTAGGGCTCAGGCAACTTCTAGGCAATTATCCAGCTCATACTGCCACCTCAGTTTTCAGAAACTCCTTTCTTATCCCAGATGACCTCCGCATTATTCTTCTGCAGAGCTAATTAACTAATTTTAACTCTCTTTAAAACTTAAAACATACCTGCACATGACAAATTCAACTTACATAGAATTTCATCTGATCAACTGAAAATGTTTTAAGTTTTAGCGATTATATAAATAAAATTAGAAGTTGATAAATCATATGGTATATTTATTCATACTACCTTACCATTATCACACATTGTTAAAATAATTTGTCCCAATAACATAGTTTTTAAGAGCAAATATTTCTCCCACTTTATAAAATAGTCTACAGTCATGTTACTTTATTTTTTTATATAAATGCTTGAAAATGAAGTCTGTACCAAAGGACATACTAGCAAAAAGTGTGAACTGTGAAAATCCTATGTATTTCTCACACTTGTGTTCACTCGTCCTCCATAAGTAAATAACAAACATCAAAGATTTTATCCACTAGAATCATCTACTGAGCATCTCCAAGTTGAGTACTGCATAATGAACCCTGATTGGAATCCTAACAAATGCTATATCTGCATCCTCGCTTGAAAAATTATGGTGAGGAACAAGTGGAGGTGGAGTGAGAGACTGTGACCAGGGTGACAGCTGGCGCTAAGGTGAGATTCGGTGTTGAGTTCAGCTCCCCTCTGTGCTTTGCAAAGGAGTCACTGCCTCTTACTGGTCTTCGTTCAGTTACGCTACTGGCCCCAAACAGGAAAGTATTAATGATGAGATTTGTATTCTTTCAAATGTTTCTGAATATGTCAAACAAAGCTGTTCCTTTACGTAGACATAGAGAATGGACTTGAGGACACGCGGAGGGGGAAGGGTAAGCTGGGACGAAGTGAGAGAGTGGCATGGACATATATACACTACCAAATGTAAAATAGATAGCTAGTGGGAAGCAGCTGCATAGCACAGGAAGATCAGTTCGGTGCTTTGTGTCCACCTAGAGGGGTGGGATAGGGAGGGTGGGAGGGAGATGCAAGAGGGAGGAGATATGGGGTTATATGTATATACATAGCTGGTTCACTTTGTTATACAGCAGAAACTAACACACCATTGTAAAGCAATCATACTCCAATAAAGATGTTAAAAAAGAAAATAAATAAAGCTGTTCCTTTAAATCTCTCTCACTCTTTTTTTTTCTTTTTTTTTTTTAATGCAGTTGCATTTCCAGGTGTTATTCTAAGTGTTGTTTTAAGTGTTATTTAAATCTCTGTTATAAGAGAAAGGTACTGATGTTACTTCTAGCATACTAATAAGGAAACTGGGACAAAGAAAGACTGAGCAATTTGCCTGAAGTAATATATATAATAAGTGGTGATAATGTAAACCCAGGCAAGTTAGTCCTAGATTCCAGGCTTTCACCCATCATACCATATTGGCTCCTAATTTGCATCACCTCCTTAGGTTATTAATGTAGGGGCTTTATTCATTTGGTTACCAATGATTTTTTTTTGTTACTTTAGACGTTATGGTAGCATATAAATTATATATACATATAGATAGGATAAAGAGTTGATTAGTATTCTTTTTTCAAAACATACTGAGCCATTTTTATATTATTACTGAAACTGTTTCTATCAAAATTAAATGTTGAACATTTTACTTTTCCCATTATTATTACATACCTTTCCTTATTGCTAGTAATCAACCATAGAAATGACACCCTCAAAACATATTTGAGAACAGAAAGAAGATTGATTATTTAAGGATACTCTTAAATTATTGTTATATTAGATGATAATGGCATAAAAATCCAGTATATTAATTTACTTAATATGACTTATATTTTTCCCTCTCCTTAGTAATAATCCCCCCATAAAGGGAATAAAATAAATACTTGTGTATATGTTGTCATGAATAGCAAATAAATAATGAGCAAAAGAAAGAAAGAAGATTCGGCAAGAATATGAAAAAACCACTAAATTCACATTGGGAATTCAGAGCAACTCCATTCATTTACATTGCTTTTGTCACGTCCCCCTGCTTCTTTGCTGTTTTTTTTTTTCTGTTTGAGCATTTTCTGTATCTTAGAATGTGCTTGATTTATTTTTCATAATTTAATCCTCAATCAGAGACAAGGATTAGCTATTTTTAAGCAATGACTTTTGAGATTCATAGAAACAGAGAACTGAACACCAAGACTCACAGGATTGTTGAATTATTCTGATGTGGTTGGGTAGCACAAAGTAAGCTTTCGTAAATAAACACACATGATTCCCTGATGTATTTTTCAGCAATGATCTGTGCCTTAGGAACAAAAGCATGACAATAAGTCTGACATGTTCCTTTAGCTTTCCTCTACTGACATCAGAGTTCATGGTCTGAATCATATTAAAGAATGTAGTACTCCTTGAATAAAGGAGACAGCAACTGACCAAGAGACCACCTGAAATACCAAGATAATAGCCACCATCACTACTGAGCACCAGGTCATCTATTGATTTCACCAGCACACATCCTCTTCACTCAGGATAAAAACAAAATAGAAGTTTCTATTTCGTCCAGAGCAATGTGTGATTGTATATTGGGCTATATGGTCATCATATAAAATTAACACACTGGGAAGCATATCAATCAACTGATTTTTTGCACATCTGAATTGTAATTGTTTTTATTTTTGATCTTTCTACATACATACTCAAATATGGTCTTCATTTATCTATTTATCTATCTATCTATTTATTTATTTATTTATTTTTGGCTGCACTGGGTCTTTGTTGCTGCGCACGGGCTTTCTCTAGTCGTGGCAAGCAGGGGCTACTCTTCGTTGCGGTGCACGGGCTTCTCATTGGGGTGGCTTCTGTTGTTGTGGAGCATGGGCTCTAGGTGTGCGGGCTTCAGTAGTTGTGGCACGTGGGCTCCGTAGTTGTGGCTAGTGGGCTTAGTTGCTCCGCGGCATGTGGGATCTTCCCAGACCAGGGCTCAAACCCGTGTCCCCTGCATTAGCAGGTGGATTCTTAACCACTGTGCTACCGGGGAAGCCCTCTGGTCTTAATTTTTAAGGTGGTCAACATAGAATGATACAAGTCAATTTAATTTGACTTTAAAAATGTCAAGTTTTTAACTTGAAATTCTTTGTTTAAAATTGTCTTCTGATCAACTTTAGGGCCCAAAACCATGCAAATCTTTAACATAATAAACCTGGAAAGGATGAAAACAAGAAAGAGAGCGAGTAACTCAGGAGCCACATACGTAGAGCCATTTGCAAAGGAAATGTATTCAAGTGACTATTTTCCATGCTCTCTTTCTACTCTCCATGTGGGAAGAATGTAACCTAAAATCCTTCCTCTTAATATTTTTAGAGTAAATATTAAAACATGGTGGGCAGTTATTAGCATTGAATCATTACTGTGTTCCTAACCAAGTAATTAAAATGCCTTGTTTCTATTGATGAAATGAAGCTTGACTCTGATCTGGGAAAGGCAAGGTAGACAAGACACCCATATAATCTGCCCCGGCAGGGGGTGCATTCTACCCATTTTTACTTAGATAGAAGACTATGGGCCCTTCTGTATTTTGTGTCAAAGCAAATATTACCATTGACAGCTCAGAGTAAGAGAATATAACTGAGTATGTATTCTTTTTTCTAATTAAATTGGTTGCACAAAGCTTGTGGAACCTTGCGATTTGAACTCAAATGCCTTGTGGGGGCAGAGCTATTCATTTCTAATCTGACTCTTGTTTTGCCACACGCCTTACACTTCCAAAAGCCAAATGCTACTTTTTTGTGGCATGTATGCTAATCTCTGCGCAAGGTTTCAGCCCATATTTTCCCTTCCCTAATCACTCCCATTGATTTTCATACTGTATATAACATTAAGTTAATGTTAATTCCATTATGACCTCTAATTGCTTTTCTGAAAGGATACTTAAATGTATTAAATATGTTAAACATGGCAACTTTTCCACTGAGAGACTGGGAATCTCAACAACATCACACCTTTATAAAGCAATTCAAGATGCCTCTCTTCTTCCAGACAGTTCCCTTATTCAAGCAGAAATTATCTGAGATGTGGCTTTTACAATTAGCTTTTGACTTAAGACATTGCCCCAGATGAGCGAGGATCAGAATAACAGTGAATTTTTAAATATCATACCTATACTGCTTTACATTAGTAATAAAAGAGTCAAGCAATTTGGTTTGGAATACTCAAGTATTTAGTAGATATTCTTTGGGGAAATATAATGTGTAGTTAACACTGTTAATCTTTTCAAAAGTTAAACTTCATACAGTTAAACCACTGTTAAACTACTTGTAAGACACAATGTCCTTAAAGTGTCCTTCAACTACTAAAAGTAGCAAGAAAAGTTGAAAATGCAAATTTTAGAAGATATTTTGTTACTTAAGCAATTATTTTCTTCAAAAGATCCATTTGAATAATACTATTAAATATCTTTAAAATGTGATAGCTACGTGATCCTATATTGTTGTATTTTTTAAGATGATTTGGTTCTAGTTTACTAAGTACCTATAGAGTTGTGCAATGAAAAATACCATTATGTATATATAACAACTCATAGTAACATATATCATAAGAGGCAGAAGTCACACCATAAGATAGTGAGAATCCATTCTGCTATGTTCTCATCCCTGGTTCTTTCTAAGGACATGTAGCATATTTATTATTTATTCAATTTTCCCTTTTAAACCCCAATCAATAAATACTTACTGAGCACCGATTACATGGCAAGCACTTTAGTGTATGCTGAGAAAATCAAAGAGAATACTACAAAGTCTCTTAATACCAAAAATATACTCTAAATGAGAGACGGGTGTGCAACAATACATTTCTCATAATCCCAAGGCTAGCAGTGCCCAGTAGGGGATAGGGCAGAGAGGTGTGGTGAGAAAACACTCCATAAGCTGGTGATATTTGAGCTGGGTTTGAAGAAGATTGATAAGGAGATGGTTGTTCACGTGATTTTTGTGGATACAATACTGTACCTCATACACATTTACCTACCACACAGTGGAATTTCTTTAGATGTTAGACAGAACCTTCTGGTGACACCCTGTTTAGCTTGCAGGGACATAAGAATTACCTCAAAGCTAGACTTGCCCCAAATATACAAGTAGTGAATGCCAGTTTTGGTGCAAATGCAGACAGCTAGGTAGAGGGCATAACCATGCATAGAGAAACTCTTAGGGGTGCCATTCATTTGCAATCAATGTTGCAATAGGATTTGACTCATGAGGCAACTCTGGCCACAAATGTCTCTCTCTCAAGGAAATTGTGAATATACTTTATTTTTCAAACAATTCTAGATTTATGTTTGTTATGTTGCATTTTAGATTTACATTTGTGTTGATAGTACAGACTTCCCATATACCACATACCCAGTCTCCCCAGTATCAACATTCCACATTAGTATAGTACACTTATTACAGTTAATGAACCAATAATGATATATTATTATTAAATAAAGTCCACAATTTATTAAAATTCCCTTAGATATTAACTAATGTCTCTTTTGTTCCAGGGTCCTTTTCAGGATACAACACACTTTGTTTTCACTGCTCCTTAGGTTCCTCTTGGCTGTGACAGTTTCTCAGGCTTTCACTGTTTCTGATGAACCTGACTGTTTTGAATATCTCTGGTCAGGAATTTTGTTGAACATCCCTCTAATTTAATTTGACTAATGTCTTCCTAGTGTTTCGACTGGGGTTGTGTGTTTTGGGGGGAAGATCACTGAGGTGCCATGTTATTCATACCAAATCAAGGGTACATACTTTCCATACGATTTGCTGCTGCTGTTGTTGACTTTGCCTGGTTGGGGCAGTGTCTGTCACTTTTCTCCATAGTTAAGTTACTCTTTTTTCTCCCTTTTCATACTATATTTTTTGGACGGAAGTGCCTATGTACAGCCCACATCTAGGACATGGGGAATTATGCTTCCCCTCATTGAGGGCAGAGTAAGTGCATACTTTTAGAGATTCTTATGCATGGGAGAGAGGTCTTTATTCACTCAGTTATTTATATCAGTATATACTCATGGATATTTACTTTATATTTTGGGTTATAATCCAATATTACTTTATTTTGTTGCTCAAATTGTTCCAGCTTTGGCCATTTGGAGTTCTTATATTTGGATTTTGTGTCATTTTGACACACCCCCGCCCCCATGACTCTGTGTATGTGTATATGTCTGTGCATAGTACTTTCTGGCACAATAAGATGTTCTAGGTTTATTTTGTATATTTCCTGCTTCACTCCCAGAAGAAGCCATTTCTCCAGTGAGCTCTGGGAGCTTCTACTTGTGAATGATGTTAGAAACCAAGATTTGGGCAATAAGAGTGTTTATTGCTACTGGGGTATTGGTTTTTCTTGTTTTTTTTCCTCCTTTTAGGCTCTCAGCTGTAAGAACAGGGAAATATACATGTGTTTACTGTCATGTGTAGATACACATATCTTAATCATATCATAAATATTTCCATATGCAACATCTGCATCTGTATTAAGCAAAATATGAGCTTATACTTATGTTTCCAACACTAATCCATTAGCTAATGGGTCATTCTAGCCTTCTACACTTGCTTATATCTAGACTATGCTCCAACAGTGAGAAACCTGGTTTCTAATATCTGCCATCCATTCACTTAATTATTCAATTCTAATATACATCTATAGCAGTATCAGAATTGTTAACAAGTACCCCTTTGGGATGAAACTTTGTATGTATCTATTCAGCTGTGTTTAGATGGAGTATTCTATAAATGTCAATTCGATTGAATGACAATGTTGGTCAGGTAATTATATTATTACTGATTTTCTGCCTGCTTGAACTTTCAGTTACTGAAAGAGGGTGTTGAAGTGTCAAACTAAGAATGGATTTGTTTATTTATCCTTTAGTTCTTTAAGTTTTTGCCTCATATGTTGGTGCTCTTTTGTTAGATGCATACACATTAAGGACTGTTATCTGTTATATTTTCATGGAGAATTGACTATATCTATTCCTATCTCTATGTCTATGTCTATAATCTATATAATATCCCTCTTTATACCTGATGCTTTTCTCTGTCCTGAAGTCCACTTTTTCTGAAATTTATATACAGATTCAGGTTTTTTTTAAATTAATATTTACATGGTACATTTTTCTCATCCCTTTACTTTTAACTTTTTTGAATCTTTACATTTAGAGTGCATTTCATATACCCAACACATAGTGGGTTATTTTTATATCCACTCTTACAATCTCTTTTTTTGATGATTATACCATTCATATTTAAACTGATTACATGTATACATCTTCAAATTCGCCTCGTGTCCTTCTGTTTGTCTCCTTACATGGAGTCCTTGGGTTGCAGTTATTTCATTTATAATCCACTCTTACTTACTGGAGCTCTGATGAGGCGGTAATAATGTGGGGGGGAGGGGAAGCATTCTATAACATTATGATTAAATCTCAGCTTATGATTAATCTCTCTCAGTGGCCCTCTGTCCCAGTGCTGTGACCTTCACAAGTATTTCTCTCTTCCCCCAACCGCTTAAGTGAGGCAGAAAGGTAGTGGGAGCTGGACTTAGATAAATGCCCTTGTCTCTAGCTGGGTATGTCTCTGGAAAGGTCTTTTTCCCTGGAGGGTAGGCCACGGCAATAACCCTCTTCTGCAGGTCTACCAAGAATATTCTGGGCATATTTTCACAAAGATTATTTTTCTTTCCCCACTGCCAGAAACACAAGGAACCTTTCTTTATTACCTTCTCTTTCCTTCCTTCTTTCTTTTCTTCTTCCCTCCTTTCTCCCTTCTCCATTTTCTTTCCTGTTTGTTTTGGGGGACCTCGGGGCTCTTTTTCATAAAAACTGCTGGAATTCCAGAGGGGAAATCCACCAAAGACCACAGCTTTCAGGAGTTTCTCACCCTCGCTAGTCCACACTCAGTCCCCAGCAATTTGTTCAAACTACCAGTTAATGGGCCCAGGAGCTGAGACTGACTGGATTCACCTGTCTTTCCAAATTTCAGCGCGGCAGTTTGCCTTCCAATAATAAGCTGCAATATCAGTTATCTGACGGGTTTAAGAAAAGTCAGTGAATTTCAGTTTGTTCAGTTTTTGCTGTAAGAAGGGGGGTGACATCTTCCAAGCTCTTTAAGACTACGCCCGCCAGTCTCTGTCCCTGGAGTTTATCTCAGCAGCCGCTGACCCTCAGACCAACGCCTTAAGGTTAGCAAATTGGCTTCTTTCATATAAAGTTTGGGTGCTTTTCAAAGGGCTGCTTCTGTGCTGGGCCCTGGGGTAAGCCTTTTAGGAGCGGTTTCTCAGTTCGCTGCCGGGTATTGTGGTCGCGAGCCTCGAGCCATGTTGGTTTTCAAAGTTGGATGTTTTGGGGGTTCATCTTTCAGGTGTCTCAGTGGGTACCCAGCCAGCTGAACAAGTCGGGGTGCTCAGTGTGGAGTTAAAACCATTCGCTTCTCTGGCAGAAGCTACGGTTTTGAATTCCCTCTTTGTTGTGGGTTGCGTTCTCCCTACTGTTTTGTTGTAATTTGAATTTGTTTGTGGCCCTTGTGAATTCCAGGCAGTGGTCAGCAAATCCTTCGTTAAAGGCTCAGATAGTAAATAATTTAGCCTTGCCGTGCATATAGTCTTTATTGCAACTTTTCAGTGTTTGATTTTTATAGTATAAAGCAGCCACAGACGATACATAAATTAATGGCACGGCTATGTTCCAGTAAAACATTATTTGTAAAATCAGGCAGCAGGCTCACAGGCCATAGTTTTCTAACCCTTGTTTTAAGGTATTCTTTGGAAATCCAATACACTTACAGCTATATGTTAGTACTTTAGTGCTTTAAATAATGATTGTTTTTTCAGTGTCCTAAGAGTTAAACAACCTGGTGTGGAATTTGCCTGGATTATGAAGAGCAGGCTTTATGTAGATTCTGTCAGATATCAGCAAGTAATTAAAATTTCCTACTTCAGTTTATTCATGTGAAAAATCAAATACAGTAATATCTCTATGAGAGAGGAGGCTAGAATTGAGGAAAACAAATTAAGTGGTCATAACTTCCCTATGTCTATTACAGTTCTTTGTAGGAATTCACTAAACACACCTGCTTTATTTACTTGGCCTGTTTTTGAAGGTCAAATTAGAAAATGTATCTGAAAATATGTAGTAAATGATATGATACTTGATACTTAAGAGTTATTGTAATTACAAATAGTAAACATACTCTGTTCTTTATAGCCAGGTAAATATTATCTAAGCTTCTAATTGGACATATTCCAGTGATTGATACACTATCCAATCAATTAACCAATTGAACAGCAATTACTTTTTTATCCCTGGTTCTTTGATACCTTAAAGGAGATGCTTCTGTGGCACAGGTTTTGTCGTTGGGCTCTGCTTTAACCTGCATGGTTCAAAGAAGATTGTATGACTTTGAAATAACCTAGATTTTCAGCATATGACTCTACAATTCATTCATAACTTCTCCCAGTGCAGCCATTTCTTTGAATGGACACTTTTCCCAAAGTGATTATCATATACAGTACTTCTTATAAGATACAGATCTTGTTTAAGTAGTGGCCATCCCTGTCATTTCTTTAAAGCAAAAACCTGTAGATTATTTTTTTCTTATATAATTTAACAGAGAAGTGGGTTTAATGCTTTACTTAAGAATTATGGAAACTTCTCTAAAACATGAATTTATCAGAATGGAACTACAGTATCTTTATGGGCATTTTATTCTGAAACATAGTCCAATGTGGATCAGCCTTCTTGATTTCAAAATTAATACAAGTGGAGCATATTCTGAAATAGTTTTAAAGCACTCTCTCCATCCACATTCACTTCTTGAGAAACTTGTAAATGCATAGAGAAGTATGTTTAGAAAAGGAATTAAATGCAAGTCACTTCATTTGCAAAGTCCCAGAGTGACACTTTACAGGACATAGGAAGATGGAGTGGTCACTTATCTTTTTATCTCTAGTTAGCTTAGATTTAAAAATTCTTATCTGATACTTCTTTCTGAATTGATCCTAATTTGTCATGACAAAAAGTTATCTCTTTAATAATCACAGGGCATAGTACAGAGCTGACGGCTTAATAGGTCATCAATGAAATAATAAATTAGGCTCTTAAGATAGGTATAAGTTATCCTTCCTTACAAAATTTACTTATCCAAAAAGGCAAATAGTTAAAGCTGGGCTGGGAGAGACGATTGCTGTTTTGGGATCATAGATGCTTCCTATTTCAAGTTAATAAGAATTAAATGAAATGCCACAGCCTGCATGCTGCTGTGCATCTATATTGCATGAATTTACACCAACTTCATTTTTATATATTCTTATATCAAACATGGGAAAAAGTACCAAGCAGTTGAAAGATCTCCTGTGACTTCTTATAAGTTAAAGATTTGGATTTGATAAATGTCAAAATAAACTTAGGTAGTAGACTGGCTAAAATCACAAAGCAAGGAGAATTTTCAACAGTATACAATTTATTCTTTCAATCTCTCAGCTTTATTGAATCTGATAATATGATAAAATATCTTCTAGTTTTTAATTGAAGTCTTGGACAAACATTTTGAAAGCTTAAATTTCAACGTTGATCTACAAAAGATTATTAGTATTGTACCTTAAGGTATCAATTCTGGTGAGATACGCTCATTAACATGTATACGTCTTCTAAAAACACTATTACAGATTTTGCATTATTCAGAGGTATCAGTAAAATATCATAAGAAACACTTTCAAGTTTGTTGTTAAAATACAGATGCATTATTTTCTGACTCTATATCCTAATCTTGTAATTGCAAAGCATAATTTATAGGACTGAGTATGTGCCTGTTGAAGCTTGATTATTATCACTCTAGGTAAGTCAAAAAGTAATTGAAGGAATTAAATGCATAAGAATTATTGGAAGATTTGATTTACAAAAGTCTAGGAGAACCTTTCCTAGGAAAGGTTTTAGGAAATCAAAGAGTAATCAAACTAGCAGGAAAATGCCAATGATCACAGATGCCTATAGCACAGGACAGTAAATTTGCAGGAAAAAAATATTAAAGCCTGAGGAGTTGCAATATATTACTCCCTCAGAAGCCCATGTGTCCTGCCCACCACGACTGGAATAATTGCTTTTAGTTTTCTCTTTCACTTTCCAGATCTCACAAACTACATCTTATCAGTAGAGTTGAAACCGAAATAAAGCAGACTGGGAGGGAGGTTCAGCCCATTTCTCCCATCAGGCACAGTTTGGCCAGAATCAGACAGAAAACTAGAAACCTCTCTTTCCCACAGATAGGTATTTAATACAATAAATGATATCCTTAAAATTCTGTTAGAATACTGGAGAAGTCAAGGCCTGGAAAGTTATTACTAACTGTTAATTTCAGTCTTAGATTTTAGAAGATCAGTTTTGCAGAAATACAAGGAAACTTTAGACAATAATAGGAACTGCCTATAACAGCAGACAGGGAAATTTTCAGGGGAGTACGGGGAGAGCCACATAACTTCATGTCTGCCAAAGCACAGGCTTATGCCTGAAACCATTGCAGGAGAAACAATGGTTTCTGCTTCTTTTCTGCCTTCCAAACTGGCTTTGATTTTTTTCTTTTCAAAGTTTCTCATTGGTAAACCTCAACCAGAAATTTGCTTTCAATGTTTCCTATCCATAATTCAGCAAGGACCGGAAGATGATGGGCATGATTGTTAGTTGAAATATGTTGATTTCCCCATTTCTTACTCACCCACATCCAAACCCTCATCAAGTTCTGTTGATTCTATTGAATACTTGTTATACAGATCTCAAATGTATTCACTTATCTCCACGTTTACTCTTATCCTCCTGTTACATGCCATCATTCTTTCTCACCGGGACTATTGCAACAATTCTTAACTGGTCTGTAAATACTTCTTTTTTTTCTTTTTTTTAAAAAATTAATTAATTTATTTATTTTAAATTTTACACTTTATTTATTTATTTTTGGCTGTGTTGGGTCTTCGTTTCTGTGCGAGGGCTTTCTCTAATTGCGGCAAGTGGGGGCCACTCTTCATCGCGGTGCGCGGGCCTCTCACCATCGCGGCCTCTCCTGCGGTCCTCTTCATCGCGCAGGCTCAGCAATTGTGGCTCACGGGCCTAGTTGCTCCGCGGCATGTGGGATCCTCCCAGACCAGGCTCGAACCCGTGTCCCCTGCATTGGCAGGCAGATTCTCAACCACTGCACCACCAGGGAAGCCCTGTAAATACTTCTAATAAGAATTCATCTACATCAAATTTGCTCAGCTGGCAGAGTCATTGTTCTAAAATGTTTATTGCATTATGTCACACCACTACTTAAACTAGTTCATGTCTTACTTTGCATTTAAAATAAAATCAAACTCTTTAAAATAGTGCCAGTAATAATAACTAATATTTATTATATATTTACCACGTGCCATATTTGCTATGTGATAGTGACAAGACAGATGTATTGTTTTTTTTTTAAGTAATTTTTAAAAATAAATTTATTTATTTTATTTTTGGCTGCATTAGGTCTTCCTTGCTGTGCGCGGGCTTTCTCTAGTTGAGAAGAGCAAGGGTTACTCTTCATTGTGGTGCGCGGGGTTCTCATTGAGGTGGCTTATTTTGTTGAGGAGCACAGGCTCTAGGTGCGCCGGCTTCTGTAGTTGTGGTGTGTGGGCTCAGTAGTTGTGGTGCGCAGGCTCTAGGGCGCAGCCTCAGTAGTTGTGGCGCACGGGCTTAGTTGCTCCGCGGCGTATGGGATCTTCCCGGACCAGGGCTCGAACCCGTGTGCCCTGAATTGGCAGGTGGATTCTTAACCACTGCGCCACCAGGGAAGCCCCAGATGTATTGTTGAGCATGAGAAATGAGGCTAGTTTGGACTGAGATGTCATATAAGTGTAAAATACACATAGCTTTTCAAAGGCAATGTGAAAACAAAGAATATATAATATCATTAATAATATTATATTGATTTCATGTTGAAATACTATAGTGAATGTGTTGGGTTAAGTGAAATATGGTATTAAAATCAACATAACAACCTGTTTATTTTTACTTTTTAAAATGTAGCTACTAGAAAATTAAGTTTGCATGTTTATCCTTCATTTCTTCCTTGCAATGTACTTGTATTGGCAAGTGCTGGACCAACGTGTCCCCAGAAATGTTAGTTCAGTTAGGTTCTTTCTTTGCATTCAATTCTCCTAAGTTCAGACATTTGCTGGAGGTGGTTTCCCCAGTGGTCCACAACCCAGTGTAACCTGTGACTCTAAAGAGTCTGTATACGGCCTCAAAAACTACTTTTTCTTTTCTTTTTTTTAATTTAATTTTTCTAGAGAGTGTCGTTCGTATGTTTTCACATCAAAGGTTAACTACCTCCAATCAACTGAAGTCTCATGGTCAAAAATAACTTGATGTTAAAGTGTATTATATTCATTCCATGTCAATAAGGGATATAAATATATGTTCTCCACTCAGAACATATATTTTAATTATTATTATTCTTTTAAACCAGATTTTGTAACTACTACCTTTCTATTTCTTGGTAATTTTTAGGTAAATAATTTTTTCTAAATTTTTAAAATAAAAATGTATTCACTCATTCGCACTAGAAGCACATTTCTGGGGCTTTATCTGAAAGAGGTAAATGTACAGTATAAAAAGATATGAACGTATATAAAGGATATATGTTGAGATTATTTCCAGATTTTATGCATTGCTATATTCTCCATTCTACCCATGTGGTATGACACTGTACCGCTGAGTAACTTGTCATTATTTGTTCCACTACACACATTCATCACAGTCAATACATACTCATTAAAATATGTACAGTATGGATGTGCAATTTTTTATTCCACATGTCTTTTGTTTTTCCTTGCTGTCCCTGATGATTAATTTTGTGTATCACCTTGACTAAGCTATGTTGATCAATAGTTTTGTCAAAGACTAGACTAAGATGTTGCTGTGAAGATATTTTTCAGATGTGATTAACATTTAAATCAGTAGAGTCTGAGTAAAGCAGATTACCTTCAGTGACATGGGTCAAACTCATCCAATCAGTTGAAGGTCTTAAGGGCAAAGATTGAGGTTACCCAGAGAAGGGATCTGGACTCAAGTTTTCAACATCAACTGTGACCTGAATTTCTAGCCTGCCAGACTGTCCTACAGATTTTCGTCTTGTCAAAGCCCAAGTTCCTTAAAATATCTATTTGTCATCTATCTATCTATCTATCTATCTATCTATCTATCTATCTATCTATCTATCTATCTATCTATCTAAACTATCATCTCCTATTGGTTCTATTTCTCGGGTGAACCTTGACTAATACAATGTTCTTTGTAATTTCAAATGTACTTCTTAGTTCCTTGAGGTGGGGCATGATGAAAAATTATGGAATAAAAGCAGAGCTAGCTCATGAAAGATTTATGTTATATTGAAAACTTTGGGGCAGTTTTTCTAGAGTTGCAGTAAGGTACGATGAAAGAATTTTCATAATCATATTTAGCTTTTAGAACTATCATTTCAACTGTAATATAGGAAATGTGCTGCCTTTTTATAGGTAGATATCTGGAAATGAGTTAGTTTGAGAATCTCTTAGGAAAGAGTTGATGGTGTTCATCACAGGAAGGCTGTATGGTGGTTTCAGAAAACAGGATGTCTAAATACCCTTTTTTAAACTTAGGAAACAAGTATTTATGGTGACAGGATTCAAGGTATGATCCTGAGAGTGGGTGGGTAAAGGGGAGAGGATGAATCATCTGTATTAAGATTTTAGATATCAATAATGAAGGTAAGATCTGGGTAGAGAGAAAAATGGATAAATGGGGGATAATGACCAGAAAATTGGTATACAACACTGACAGAAAGAGTGAGAGGTACACAAAGCAATTTTCTACTCTACAAATGAACCTGGTATAAGGGTAGTGTGAGAGATAATAAGCAGCCTACTTTATAGGGGACACTCAGGCAGAAGTCAGATATCAATGATAGGAAGGGAGAGGAAAGCATTTCTTAACACTTTGATAACAGAGTTGATTCTTCTATGAAACAGAGATTAAAAGGAGACTGTGGACTCTATTGATGTTTCAGATATTCCACATCTTGGGTCATCATCATGGATAGCATGGATGTGAATTTTGAAATTGGTGCTGAATAAATGTTGGGTAAATGAATAAATACATGAACTTACTTCCACACATTTATCTCTTTTAATCTAATAATTTAGATTTATTCCTTTTAATCTAAAATTTCATGAAGTGGTCTCACTGATACTTGAAAATTCCTTCTATATTTTATTAAGCATTACTGTTTTACACATAACTGAAAGCATTTGAAAACAGCCTGACTCTGGAAACCCTCTAAAAGTGGTACCCAGTTCGTACAGCAGCAATATTGGATATTCATATTTAAATTGGGATTTCGATTTGAAGTTCGAATTTTATCACAAGCATGAAAGGAAGATTAATGAAAATTTCCTGAATTATTTAGCAGGGTTCAAGGATTCTTCATACCCTGATATAGTATGGATACTCAAATGATTTACAATAGTAAATAGTTGCTCATGTTTGCAGCGAAATGGAAAAATGCCTCAGTTAAAACATGGAGTTGATCTTTATAATTTCTCACATTCAAACCCTTTATGCATGAGAATCGCAATTTTAATTATATAAAATGAACTCCATAAAATACAAAGTGAACATATTTCTTAATTTCAATAAGAAGCATTATAACATGATGGAAATTAAAATTACTTTCTAAGGAACACTCTCGCGCCTCATAGGCTGAGTATGAAACCAGCTGAGCTATTTCCAGCTTGAGCAGGTCTGAGCCTCTCTGTGGCTTGTTTTCTCATAGGTAGGATGGAACTAATAATAAACCTACAACCATTTAGTGACAATGTATGTTAAGCAATTCAAACAGTTCCTGGGAAAAATAGTGTTTTATGAGCATTAGTTATTTGATGTAGTTTTGAAAATGAATTATGCTTAAATTCACCTATATTATTACCTTATCTGTATATGTTATTTGATTGCTGTGCGTAAGAAACTATACACCACAGATTTATTCAATGATGGTGTTTATTTCATAAACCTGATCAGATTAATTTAATCTAAATAAAAATGGAGAGTAAGAACTTGAAAGCACACTGTTTTCCCTTTTAATTTTAATTTTTTTATTTGAAATATAGTTGATTTACTATATCATATTAGTTTCAGTTGTATAGCATAGTAATTCAGTATTTTTACAGATTATACTCCATTCAAAGTTATTACAAGATAATGGCTATAATTCCCTGTGCTAACAATTTATCCTTGTTGCTTACCTATTTTATACATAGTAGTTTGTATCTCTTAACTCCATACCCCTAACTTGCCCCTTCCTGCTTCCCTCTCCCCACTGTTAGCCACTAGTTTGTTTTCTCTCTCTGTGAGTGTGTTTCCATTTTGCTATATACATTCGTTTGTTTTATTTTTTAGATTCCACAAAGAAGTGATATCATACAGTGTCTGTCTTTCTCCGATTTATCTTACTAAGCATAATATTCTCTAGGTATATCCACATTGCTGCGAATGGCAGAATTTCATTGAAAGAGTACTCAGTTTTAATCATCTGTAATACTTACCAAAATATGTAAACCCCCCACTAAAACTAATGAGTCACTTTTCTACTGAAAATAATATTGAGTGAGAGATGTGCAAATAAACAGGAGATAAAATATTAGTATTTCATTTTTTAGATCCTAAAGCTATTTCTTTCAGTTATATAAAATATGCAATGTACAACTTTCTTAAGAACTTAGGCTTATAGAAAAGTCATCAAATAAAGACAACAAAGATCAATTTTTTTAAAAAAGTTGTATTTACCATCTATTTTATATAAAAATTTAATTGAGCTCTGCTCTGAAAATAATGTCTAGATAAGCACAAATCCCATTCCTCTGTGATAAATTTTGGTAGTGTTATTCAAGTATTTCTAATAAAAACTAGTAAATAATTCATGGTACAAACACTGCCAACTTGTAATAATTGTTCTTTTTCTCAAATTTATTTACCAAGATGCTGAAATTTTGAAAAGTTTTAACTGTACCAAAAATAAATTCAAGAAACAACAATATTAATAATCATCTCTCTTCTAATTGTGAAAAACAGAGCCAAAACATTGTCACCAGGACCAACGTGTGAAGTTTGAATTTGGAATTTTTCAGTAGTGGGGTAGTAATGGGCCAAATACCATCATGTTAAAACTTTGAAGGCAAGTGAATTAATAAAACCCGATACCACATGATTTGCTGAAAGGAACATAAAGCCAATTAGGTGGGATGGAAGTACAGTTTTTTCATGCGTAGGCCCTTCAGATATAAGGAGCCATTATCAGCTAGCATGTGTAAGTTTTCTCATATCAAGCTTTCTCTTCTGCAAAATAAGCAATTCTCACTCTCCAATCATTTTTCACATACTGGTGTTAGATAGCCCTCTCTGACTCTCCATAAATGAACTACAGTCCTCTTTTTCTAAGGTGTATTGTACAAAGCTAAACATATAACACATGTGTAATCTCACATGTGTGGAAAGAAAATTAGCAACAGCTTCATTCCAATACAAAGATGTGAATGAAGACAAAGATTATTTTAGTTTTTGTGAGTGAGCTCTTCTTATCAATTTCCTTTGAGCAGTGCATCAAGTAAAAGCACTATATTCTATTATTATTGTCAGCACACCTAAGAAACATGCCACACAGGGTGATAATTAGAGGGTGTTTGAGCCATTCCTATTAATGTTCTTAATTTATTAAACATAAACCTTTTCTTATCATTTTGATCAATATATTTTTTTAATCCCTCCAGACATCTTGTCCTCTGGAAATGTACAAAGTTGCCTTTTTTCAAGTAGATTTTACATTAAAGTTAAAATGGAAGACAGTCATTGTAAAACTGTCTTTATTTGCAAATAGCATAATAGTTTATGTAGAAAATTCCATGAAATCTACCAAAAAGCTACTGGAACTAATAAGTTTGATAAAGACTGAATAGGAGATCAGTATACAAAAATCAACTATATTCTGTATATATATAGGAATAAAAAGCAGAAATTGATATTAAAATAAAGTGATGTATAATATTATAAAAAACATAAAACAGGAAGAATTCTGACAAGAGTGAACACTTGCACACTGAAAAGTACAAATAGTGCTGAGAAAAATTAAAGATGACCTGTATAATTTAAAGAGATATACCTTGTTAATGGGTCAAAAGATCAATAATATTAAGGTGTCATGTAAACAACAATTAAAATTAGATATACAATGGTATCTTCATCTGTTCAGGCTTCTGTAACAAAATGCTATAGACTGTGTGGCTTACAAAGGACAGAGATGTATTTTTCACAGTTCTGGAGGCTGGGAAGCCCAAGATAAAGGGGCCAGCAGATCCGATGTCTGGTGAAAGCCACCTTTCTTAGATAGCCATCTTCTTACGAGACTAGCTTCCTGCGGCCACTTTTATACAAGCAATAACTCCAGTCATGAGGGCTCCACCCTCATGACCTCATCACCCCCCAAAGGCCCCACCTCCATGTACTACTGCACTGGGGATTAGAATTTCAATGCATGAATTTTGGGGGGACACAAACATTTAGTCGATATCAACTGGCAATGTATACCATGTTTTCGATCTTGTATCCAGGAGCCAAATTGTCTTTCCATTATTTACTAATAAAATACAATATATATATATTAATAAAATAAAATACATTTTAATTTTGATACAAGTTAGTGATATAAAAATGTGTGGCTACCAAAATCTTTAAAAAACATCAATAGAATTTGGAATTCTGTACTTTGAAGACAAGTTCATTGCATCAACTGTTGTTTTGTGCTTTCATGGTCCATTATTTATTGACTTGATGACGATGATGAATTTTTAGGTATTAGTATGTTTGGTAAATCTTGAAAGGCTTGATCTCATATTATTACATAATCTAAGAAGAGAATATACTTTCAATCTGACATGGTGGTTCCTTCCTTTCTTCCTTCCTCTCTCCCTCCCCCCTCCTCCCTCCCTCCTTCCTTCCTCCCTCCCTCCTTCCTCCCTCCCTCCCTTCCTTCCTTTATCCTTCCTTCCTAATATTGTATACAACTTTCTCTCTCTTTGAAAAAAATGTTACTCTTCATCCTGGAAGAGTAACACCATGATTTGTGTTTGTCTGTGGTTCGTTCATATTGTTAAAGCCTTTAAAGAAAAATCTTCTTAAACAGTACTAAGGAAGTACACCATATACTGATAGCCAGGGAGTAGGTGGTGGCATCCTCCAAATAGAACATTTTTTTCCTCTGAAATGTTACAAATAGAGATCATGATGTGAGAAATGGGATTAGCCATCTGCAGAATTTAGCATTTGGAGGGACAGTTATCAATATTCCAATTATGTTTAGGGCTAAAATTGATTATAAATGAGCATTTAAATTAACATAATAATTCCTTTAAATCATAACCTTTCAGAAATAATGATGTTTTTAAAAAGGTTGGTGTCATTTTGGGTAGAGTCCAGAAATTATTAGGAAATAATAAAAGGAAATAGTTTCTTCATGTTCGTTGTTGTTGTTGCTTGTATTCTAAATGCATAATTAAGCCTTAGTTTAGAAAGACAATCCATAATATCACTGTTACATGAAAATATCCTTTGGGGGTCTCATTTTTTTTGTTCTAAGTTTTTTTCTCATTAAGCATAATTCTTGTCTATACTTTCATCTCCATGATGGATTTGCTTCCAGGAGATAGTACAATGAGTTTAAACCAGAAAAATCTCTCATTCTAAATTAATAAATTAATCTTCTTTGAAATAAATTGATATCTTGGGATTTTGGTTCAATAAGTCGGTCCCCTGGGTTCCTTAACACCATCTAACTTGGTAAAATAGAATAAATGAAACTGTGTACGTGTGGATCACACTTGATTTGGGCTTACCACAGTAAATGTAGTTCCAATTTTTAAAATCTGCATAAGGACCACATTTTTCTCCATGTTTTGATATCCCTTTGGTTTCAATGATATGCAGTGTACACTGAGGAAATTTGAGAGTTTTCCTTTTCTCTCTCTGTTTCATATTTCTTCATTCTTCATCTTCCTGACTTCGTACTTGAACTTTTTATCTTCCTCAGAATTAAGCTGATTCTGTGTTTTGTTTTTGTGTGTGTGTGTGTTGCTATTTTCTGATAATCTATATAAGGGAAAACATTTATGAAGTTTTACTTTTCTTCTCAAGCAGGGTGATTGCATTCCAACAGCCTAAACAAAGTCTATGTTTGCCTTTGGTAGTGACAAAAAGGCTTCCCGATTTCTGCAGGTCATGAAACAGACATTTCAATTTATTAGCTCATGGTATACAAAGGTGAAATAACAGTACTTTATGTACACTTGGTTAATTTCTTTCACCCAAAATTCTAATGCCAGTTTCCCTGATTCTTAGTTCAATATTTATATCCCTCTGTTTTCTCTCATATTATCTTCTCTCCTCCAAATTAACAAAAATCTTTGGCTAATTGCAAGAAAATTACCAATTACTAATACAAGTTCCTCAGCACACCTACTTGATTGCATCCCACATGCTAAACAAATGGAAAGCTGAAGAAATGTTTATATATTAATAAAAAATTGTATAATTTTTAGTCACGGAGTTTATTGTTTGGAAGCAAAGTTTAACATTATTCAGCAGAATAAATACTTCAAATGATATGATCTACATTGACTTACACAGTTTTACATTCCCTCAAATTATAATATTAATTACAGAAAGAGCATATTTTGCCTCTTGAAGATTCAGCTTTTACACCTCTTCTCATAAAATGACTGGAAAAAAAAACTTTAAAATATTATCTTAAAACAAGGCAAGCCATTTTCAATGTATTTGAGAACTGCCAGGCAATTACATTAAGTTTATTTAGTTAGTATATGTCCAGAACACCATACCAATGTTTCTTTGAACAGTCTACATATGACGCAGAGAAAATTGACAATATTGGGAGTAGCAGGTGATCAGTGTAGCATAAATATTTTAGGCTTTGTTTTGCTCTGCTATTTTTTTTGCTTTGATAATGTGTTTGGATTGAGCTAAATTTTACATTATGATATTTGTATGTGTGAATAATAGAATATGACTGGAGAAACAAATAGTTTTGAAAGAAACCTCTTCTTCAGGCAGGTAATATCATCCAGGTTGTATTTGAAATGTCACCCTATATTTTCTAGCAGTTTTCTGCTTTTCTATCCACATTCATGATTTCCCTTTTATGTTTTTCTCTTTTAGTGTTGAACACCTCAAGGATGTAGGCAAAAAGATAGATAATACTATAAACATGTTCTTTTCAAAAGCCTATGATCACTTCATGTAGAATCACTGAACTAAGTATATGGATTTACCTCCCTTGCCTCAGAGAATCCCCCTAAAATGACAGTACTGGGATTTTTAAGAGGTGATTCCACAAAAAAATGGAGAATATAAATGAAGAAAACAACAAAGTACAAAAGCTGGAGAGCAAATGTAAAGGTGATAACTGACTTAACAGACGCAAGAAAGAAGAATCGTAAACTAATGGTGGAGAACTCAAGATGCTCCCTGATTTCCCTGACAAAATTCTCAAAATGCTTAGGAATTAGTGGCTTCAGGTTTCCCTAAATGTGAGCTGAAAGTGTGGCATAAATCAGGGATAAGGTGAATATCTATAAGAGAAGTGTCCATTCTGCACCCTGAACCCACTTCTCTGTACCCTATCTGAAGATTAGCAGGGTTTTTCTTGCAGAATGAACAAACAGTATCTCTGGATTGGAGGCTGCCAGGACTGAATGAGAGCAATGTTGCCATACTGCACAGAAGGCAGTGAGTGGGTATCTGTCAGGGCACAGCCTACATGTGTGAAGTCTGTGTACCCTGCAGAAGAGAAAAGGAATGGCTGAGATCAGGGGATTTGCTATGGTCCGAATGTTTGTGTTCTCCCAAAAGTCTTGTGTTGAAATCCTAAGCCCTGAGGTGATGTTACTTGAAGGTGGAGCTTTTGGGAGATGATTAGGTCATGAGGGTAGTGCCCTCATGAATGGGATTAGTGCCCTTTATAAAGGAGACCAGAGAGCTTGCTTGCCCTTCCACCACACGGCACTGTCTACAAACCAAGAATCGGTCCTCACCCGACACCACGCTGAATCTGCTGGCATCATGATCTTGGACTTCCCAGTCTCTAGAACTATAAGAAATAAATGTTGTGTATAAACCACCTAGTTTGTGGTAGCTTTTTATAGCAGTTTTTATAGCATTTTTCCAAAGCAGACTAAGACAAGATTCTATACCCTACCCCTTCACCCATAGGGCTCTGTCTGCATAGACGTGGTGTCCTATTTTCAATTCATAAAATATGCAGTATAATGTTGTTATATTACTGAAAACCACATACTAAATGTTGAGACCTGATATTCTCATTCCCCACTTTCCCTCCAAAACAAATGCTGAGACCCAGATTTATAAATCCAGGTAAAAGAGTGAAAGGTTTTTCTCAAGGCATGCTTTCTATTAAAAAAAAAAAAAAAACAGACAAAAAGCATTGTTTCCTTAAAAATACACACATCTATCATCTGGGTAAAAATAAGACATAAGTAATCAACAATTGTTTAAACACAGTCTCACAATGTTAATACTGTTCATACTGGACCTTTACATGGACCCGAATTAACAGTGTACCACAGCGTTTGGTTTATTAACTGCTCTAGTTTCATTCTACGGATTTTGTAGAATTTTCCTGCTCTCACAACACTTATGCATGCATGGTATCGTGGAGACTAACAAAAAAAGTCTGATGGAAATCAGAGTTGTAGCATTAATAATTTTTATTATAGTGCTGTCTTAGCTCATTCGAGCTGCTATAGCAAAATACCACAGACTGAGTAGCTTATAAACAACAGAAATTTATTTCTCACAGTTCTGGAGCCTGAATGTCCCAGGTCAGGATGCCAGCATGGTTGGCTGAGGGGCCTCTCCCAGGTGACAAACTTCTAATTGTGTCCTCACATGGTAGAAAGGGCTCCAGAGCTTGGTGGGATCTCTCTCTTTTTAATAATTTTATTTCTATTTATATGCAATTTTCAAGCTTTATTGAGATATAATTGACATATAACACTGTGTAAGTTTAATGTGTACAATGTGTTGATTTGATACACTTATATATTGCAATATGATTACCTCTGTAGTGTTACCTAACACCGCCATCATGTCACATAACGCCATTTCTTTTTTGTGGTGAGAACCTTTAAGATCTACTCTCTTAGCAGCTTTCGAGAATATAAAACTGTATGGTCAACTATATTCACAATGTTGTGAATTAAATCCTCAGAACTTTATCATCTTATAGCTGCAAGTTTGTACCCATTGACCAATAAGATTCTGACTCTTGAGTTTATAATATAAAGAGGTAATAACCATATGTCACATCATACTATTTTATTGCTTCTTTTTACAATTAATAGAAGTTTGATTATTTTTTTAACCCTTCTGGGCTTGTTTCCATTTTTGTTGAACAGGGAGAATTATATTACCTATCTCATGTGACTGTTGGGAGGATTAAATAAGATGATGGAAATAAAGCATGTAGAACAGTGCCTGGCACAGAGCAACTGCCCAGCACGTGAATGAACGCCTTGCCCACTGGTGAGAGCTGGGTTACAGTGACATTTAGAATCAGGAAAGTGAAGGCTGGAATCCCACACCCACTACTTGCTAGCTTGTCATCTGCGACAAAATCCTTTAAACCATCTGAACCTCAATTTTTTCATTTGTAAAACTGATATTATCTCAGGTATTTGTTGAAGAAGTTCAGTTTTTTAAAATATACTTTTGTATGCATGGAAATGACTATTATTTTTAAGTTCTATAAATAGAATGTATCATATTAAAGGATTTCTTAATCTATACAATCATTGAATTTCAAAAATGTAATTAGTCATAATGTATTATCTTTAATATTCTGTGGGATTGCTTGATAATAATTTTTATTGATATTCTTAAGTGATATTGACCTAGAGTATTGTTTTATTATTTACATTAATTACACTTCAGTATGCCCCCATACAAATTGGAAAATGTCCTTTCTTTTCTATTCTCTGAAACAGCTTAGGTATGATTTTATTCTCTGATCTTTAAAGATTTGGTAAAATTCCCCTCAGAAAAAAAGTACAATTCTTGGGCATTTTACTGGGACGTTCCTTTAAATTGTTTACACTCTGTATCTTCTGGTTGCAGTTTTTCTATACCATATTTTCTCCAAAGCATACATTTCATCTGGGTTTCCAGATTTATATAGAGAGATATATTTTGTTTCTCCTTTTTTAAATGTCTTTGTTCTGTGAGTTTCTCTTGCCCTTTCTTAATTTGATATTTGTATACTTTTGATATTAGCTAATCTAATACCCTTGTTGAGTATTAGATCAGCTGGGATGTGTCCAGTTTGTTCATCTGTATTTTAATTTTTAAAATAATTATTTTCAGCATAAAGGTAATTATTCCATATTGTAATTGTTATTTCATTTTTTCCAAATCATTTCATTCACTTTTTATGGTGCTTTATATTTTTGTGAATTAATGACATATGCAAATATTTTACATTTTTAAATTTCTAAATACTTATCCTTAATATTTGCCAACTTCTCCAGTTCAAAAAATTCAGAAATTATAAAAATTGTCCAAGATAAATTATTATAGATAATTCAATATATTTTTAAGCAATTATTAGAAGTTATGAAAAATAGTGATAAAAATAAGTAATTTTATCAATAAGCATATCAAAGAACATGTTTATTATAAAATTTGTGATCTCTCCTTATTCATTCATATAGTCAGCCATTCAAAAATGTTTATTGAGGACTTACCCATTACCTTATATTGTTTTTATAATTTTAAAAAACCTGGCAGAATGACAATATTCATTAAAAAATCAGTTTTACAGCACTCTCTGAGGCATTACTCAGTATGCAGCCAAACTCATCTTCTCTAATATGTTTTTACACAAAAATTGATTTATGGTTAAATTTCCATTATCATTTTGAAGTAAATTTTGCTAGGCACAAAAAATCTGAGACCTGGACCTCAGGTTGCTTTGAAAGAGTATTCATACTCTTAATCTTGAATTAAAAATATATATATATTACATTATTCCACAAAAGAATGTAAGAATGTTGTTCAACTTTTTAAAAAAGATTTTTTAAATTAATTTATTTATTTTTGGCTGCGTTGGGTCTTCATTGTTGTCCGCGGGCTTCCTCTAGTTGCGGTGAGCGGGGGCTATTCTTCGTTGCAGCGCACGGATTTTTCATTGCAGTGGCTTCTCTTGTTGCGGAGCATGGGCCCTAGGTGCGTGGGCTCAGTAGTTGTGGCACGCGAGCTCAGTAGTTGTGGCTCACAGGCTCTAGAGCGCAGGCTCAGTAGTTGTGGCACAGGGGCTTAGTTGTTCTGCGTCATGTGGGATCTTCCCGGACCAGGGCTTGAACCCGTGTCCCCTGCATTGGCAGGCGGATTCTCAACCACTGTGCCACCAGGGAAGTCCCTTGACTTTTTATCAAGTATTTCTTTGAAACAGTCTCAACATATTTCAACAGAGTGAGTTATTTTCTTGAGAATGAACATTTTTTTTCTTTCTTCTTTTCCTTTTTTATTTCCTTTGGTGAGATAGAAACAAATAATAAAATGGCAGACTTAATCTTTACATATCATGGAACTCACTACACCGTAAATAAAGTGCATCAGTGGAACCATGCACATGCAATTCACTGGTCCACCTGGCTTGACAAGAGGGATAGAATAGCCTTTTGAAGATTCTCAGTGTCAGCTAAGTGGTAATACCTTGTGGGGCTAAAGATATACTCATCAAGATTCTGTATATGATCTTAACCAGTGTCCAAATATGTTGCTGTTTTTGCCACAGCCAGGATTTATAAGTTCAGGAATCAACAGTGGAAATGGGAGTGGCTGACTCACATTGATGCCTAGTGATCCATTAGCAAAACGTTTGCTTCCTAGCCGCATGACCTTAGGCTGTCCTGGTTTAGAGACTTCCAAAGGCAGCATTGCTTCCTTCAAGAGACAAAATGTTTCCACTGGTGAGAAGTTACTACTGCCACTGTCCACTTTGACCTCCTTATGCCTCTAAATTAAGCAAAGAAGGGGGTTAATGTACTGGGTGGGATACTGATCTTGATTATCAAGGGGAAATTGGGCTGCCTAGAAACTTTAATCACTATTACACCTAGCAAAGCAAAGTTTCACAAAAACAGAACAAAATGAATAATGATGGTTTAGTTTATTTAAGTTACATTTACATTGATTAATAGCAGTAGAAAAGTAAACCTACAATAAATAAAAGATAAAATGAAATATCTTAGCCATGACTTTCTGCAGTCCTGAGTGTGAGAAAGCACCAACATTTCATACATAATTTCATAAATGAATCCATACCTCTAGGCTGTTTTGAATTTGTCAGTAATTATTTATTTTTTCCTAAACCAAAGTGTTATATGTATTATGGTACAAATCTTTATAACAAAGAAATGCATATTATGCATATTAATGTCTATTAATACTCATGTATATTAATCCTGGATATTCCATTAAATATAATCATGAATTAATTATAACTTATCATGGGGCTAGGATCTCATAATCAAAATTAATTGCTTAGCATATTGTCCTGACCCCTGTGAGGCGCATAAATTTGTTTAAAATATTGTGCAAATGCACATCCCACTCTGCTTAAACACATCCACAGAGGTGAGAATAAGCCCCTTTCAGAGAAATTTTAGTCTATCTTTTTTCTGTAGTTGTTTATAGAACATTATCATCTTGATGCAGAGTCCTCCTCACCATATTTTCTATCCATTACTTTTACTTCTCTCATCTGTGGTTTTATTCTATACATCTAATTCCTCTTATGAGAGTGCCCTTTTGATAATTTAAAGAAAATCTTCATGGCTCTTTCTCCCACCCCCCCACCATTTTTCTCTTCAACAGGCAAAGTTCATTTCACATACATAAACATTTGTTTTCCTCACAATCCTGTTCATACTCTTTGGGACACATTCGATGTTAGATTGTCATTTATTTCAAGTCTAATGTTCAGATTGCAACCTAAAATTCCAAGAATGAACTAATTCTTATCTCTCTCTCATATATATTATATATATAAAATGTATATTTTATATTTTATGTATATATATATGCATATATGTATTATATACACATTTCATACTGAGAATCTGAGACCTGGAGAGGTTCATGACATGATCAAAATTCACATGCCTGCTAAGTGGTAGAACTGGGACTCAGGGAGAATTGTGGATTGACAGATTACAGTATTGATTCCTATCCAAGTTTTCCTCACTGGACATATCATTTCTACCCTGAAATTGTGAGACAGATGAGTTGTAAGACAGCACTTACCTCTCCTGGCCATGAGTCCAGTCGTGAGGTCAAATCTCTGCTGGTATGACTAGCAAGCTGTGTACAAAATGGCCTGTGCACCAAAGCAACCTTGGTAAATCAAAGTAACATGCAGTAATTAATCATTAGAGACTTTGAGAGCATGTTTGTGAGTGGCCCATGAGTTTATGGAATAGCAGGAAATAAGAAATTAAGTCTGGATAAACTAAAATGTGTTATGGATAGAGAGACTCTTCTTTGGTTTAGAATTTAAGTGCTTTTCTATAACACCAGAAACCAATGATCCTGGAAACTTGCAAATGTGATGGCTCACCTGAAATAAAAATGTAAAAAGAAAAAATCCCTTTGCAGGGTGTGGAGAAAATGATCAAATAACTCAAAATGTGTAAGAGAACCCACAGGATGACTTTGTTTCTTGAGAAAGCCAAAGAGCTGTCTGTTCACTGGGCTCATAAGAATTTTTCTGGTGAAATGCACACTGCTTTTGTTGTTTAGGTCAGCATGACTCATTTCTGTAAGCCACAGCTGATAGTAGAGATAATGTTGTGAAACTAGGCTCCCTATTTTCAACAGGCATGATAAAATTCTAAAATAGATGTCAAGTTGTATCACTTAACCTTTAGAGAAAAGGTGGATATAATTACTATAAAGATGGAATGGTAATCAGAAGTTAATAAATTTGGTGTTCTAAGGCGTAGAATAGATGAAAATGTTTCAAGGAATTAAAGATATTTCCTTGAGAACCACTACATAAATATTTTACTTGCTTGAAAAGCTTATATCTGTTTTGATTGCCTACTGCAGTATAACAGAGTTACTGCCATTCCAATATTGAAATTAAATCTACAATGAAGACAGAAGAGCAAATCTGATAGAGAAAATAAACACATTTGATGGAATTGCTCAGTATTATTATAACAGTGTAGATCACTACTTGCAGAGATATGGTGTGAATATTATTATACAGTTTATGAAAAATTGTCTGAAGGAATTTAGTGATGCATGCATGGGGTGTGTAAGCTTAACTGCTGAGGAAAAATGTATCAAGGAGATAAGGAAAGTAAAGCCTACAGATAAACATAACATATGCATCAACATAATTTTTCCAGAGTGAAAGGGCAACCCATAAAATGGGGGAAAATATCTGCAAATCATAAATCTGTAAAGGAGTTAATATCAGAAACATATAAAGACCTCCTACATCTTAATAACACATGCAAAAGAACAAACTCAATTTAAAAAAGAGAGAAAGGACTTGAATAGACATTTCTCCAAAGAAAATATATATATGGCTAATAAACATAGGAAAAGATGCTCAACATCACTAATAATTAGGGAAATGCAAATCAAAACCACAATGAGATACCACCTCACATTCATAAGTATGACTACTATCAAAAAATAGGAAATAAGAAGTGTTGGCAAGGATGTGGAGAAATGGGAAATTTTGTACACTGTTGATGGGAATGTAAATGGTGCAGCTGCTATGAAAAACAGTATGGCAGTTCCTCAAAAAATTAAATATAGAATAACCATATGATATAGCAATTTCACTTCTGGGTATATACCCAAAAGAATTGAAAACAGCCTCTTAAAGAGATATTTGGTACACCCATGTTATTGCAACATTATTTACAGTAGCCAAAAGGGGGAAGTAACCCAAGTATCTATTGATGGATGAATGGATAAACAAAATGTGCAATATGCATACAATTGAATATTGTTCAACCTTAAAAAAGGAGTAAATTCTGACATGTGCTATAGGATGGATTAACCCTAAGGACATTATGCTAAGTGAAATATGCCAGTCACAAAAGAACAAATACTGTATGATTCCACTTACATGAAGTACCTAGAGTAATCAAATTCATAGAAACGGAAAGTAGAATAATGGTTGGCAAGGGCTGGGAGTAGGAGGGAATTAGGAGTATTTTAGAATAGGTACAGAGTTTCAGTTTTGCAAGATAACAAGACTTCTATAGATAGATGATGGTAATGGTAACACAGCAATGTGAATGTACTTAGTGCTGTTGAACTCTACACTTAAAAAAAAATGGTTAATGGTAATTTTTATGTATTTTACTACAACTTTTAAAAAAGATGATAAGTAAAAAGTGATTTATTATTAGACCTAATTTATGTTTGGCTCCTATTTTAAAGATTAGATTTAAATATCTATATTATATTAAGAATAAATATGGGTTTTTAGGTTACCTCATGAACTAATAGAGACATTCTTATGCATAGTGAGTCACCCAGTCAATATACAATTATGTACACACATACATGCATAGACACAAGCATATATACATATATAAATACCCGTGTGTATTTATGTATGTAAATACATTCATATACATGTTGTGCATACAATAAATAGTCATGTAGTTCAGACATAACTTCACTTGTTATTTCAGATATTAATTGGCTAGATACAATTACCTAACTATTTAGATATAAATGAATATATATGTTTAATTTTTTAGCTCAACATATATATGTGTTGAGCTGTGGTTTGCACCTTTCCATATCAAAACTTAGCAAGAATTTGGAACCACCACTCAAGAGACACTATAAATGGTTCTGACAGGAACAGGTAACCACTAAGAATATTTTCAGCCAATACTGATGTCATATGTACGATAGCTGTGGATGCCATGGTGCATTATCGAGATTTCTTCTTTAAGACTAGAGCATTGGTTCTTCTAGGAGCTGAAAGCAGTGGCATCTCAAGCTCTTAGCCAAATCACTCTGTGGAAATTTCTCTCAGCCTTGTCTAAGCTCAGGCCCCCTTCTTGGAGCAGCCTGCGGCCAATGACTAGTCAATGTAGGGAATATAAGTGGTCACCCACTTTGCCTTTAGGTGGGACAGTTCTGAAGGGCTATCCCAGTTCTAGAAGATGTTGTGGGATCATCTGAAGTCTTTGCTGCAACTTCTGGGTTTTTCAATAATTTCTCTTCTCCTACTTCCTTCACTTCCCCACAGGCCTTCATCACAAAGGAACTTTCCAGTAAACTTCCTGCGCATGCCATCTCCAAGTCTTTTTCCTAGGGAGCCTACCCAAAAGAAAGGTCAATATCATGATCCTCTAGATGTTTCTGCTACCGTCTCCCCCAGCTTCCCAGTAGATTTTCATGAAGATATAGAAAATTAAAATACTAGAATGAACATTGGAAATTGATGAAATGTGAGAACATTGACCAAAGTCTGTGGGAAATTTTTATGAACTTCACTTTGAAGTGATTAATTGCAAGATACAGTCTCACAAAACATCAAGCAGAAGAGGCAATAGGAGTAGAAAGATGGACAGATAAGTCTTTAATTACAAACCACTGTCTTCTTAACTCCAACCCTAAGAAGAGGCAGATGGCCAGAAACTTAGCCAACTGACTGCATTAGAATTTTACAAGGAGGTTGTGTCATATTTTTTCATTTCAGTCACTTTCAGAGGAACTAATATTTCCAGTTATTTGAAAATCAAAGATGCCATTTGTTGCTGCATAAATACAGAGAAGTAGTAAGAAGGGAAGTGTGGTAATATAATGCATTATGGGCTATGAAGTCAATTTAAGATAGATATTGATGATACATGATGGATACAGGCTCATAAATTTCGATTCCATCAACTCATCAACACACAAATGATAACTAAAATTAAATATGTTACATCAGGTAAAATAATGATAAAAATATTTTAAGTATGTTTATGTTTATTATATTTCCAAATATTTTGCAGATGTGGAATGAACTGCATTTATTTCCACAAAGAGTTAGTATAGACACTCTGTAGCTGAGCCATGGACAATTTATTGAAAATCAAAGAGAAATGCTTTTTATAGTTGCTCCCATATAACTACATATTTTATGCTTTTACTTGCATTTTATTTATGTTGTTAACAGATGCTTGCAAATGTGGAGATCATTTGATACACTTGAAAAGGGCATTACTCCTCCATAGCTTTGGAGAATGGAAACTCTTGCAATAATGGATGTGGTACAGTAATACATCTTCACTCATTTTGGCTTTCTTAATATTGTCTCGTTGTAACTTAGAGAGTTAAAATTCAAGGCAAGAGTAAATAAAATCAAAATATCTTGTCAGTTTTGTTATATTAAATTTACTGATGGAGGCTGGTTACAAAAACATTTGCAATATGATTTTTGCTTATTTATTTGAATGATTTTACTTTCTCATTCAGCAAACCAAAAACTGTTTGTTGAGTGTCACCTAATTGAGGAGAGAATGCCTTCAGATGTTTATTGAAACATATTTATATTTTTAAGGAAATTCAGTTATTATCTGATTCTCTGAGCTACTTAGGAACATGTAGTAAAAATTAGGTAGTTGCAAACTGGACAAAGCCAGAAAATTGATGACATCTCTGTCTTGAGGAACAGTGTGTCTTTATGAAGAAAAGTTATAAAGGGGTTATTTACACCACTAAGACTAGAAAAATAACATAGAATGCTCCAAAAGCACCTCAGTGCCTGGTAACAATGTACACACAACCACTGTCTTTGTTGGGCATTTCCAAGACAGTCATTATGGAGTTCTTTTAATAAAAATTTAAAAGAATTTTAAAATAATTATTGTAAATAATTATAAAATTATATTTTAAATAATAATTATAAATAGTAATAATATTTTCCATACTATAAAGTTGACAACATAAACATGTACATTAAAATATGATTTTATGTGTCAGATTTCCTAAATAAATTTGTGGAGAATTTTTTGTTCCCCAAATGTTATATTTTATAATTGCATTTTTGATCGAGAATCTGGAATGAATCTGTAAAAATGACTATGTGTATATAATAGAACCAGAGTTGTAGCAACTTCTCTATAATTTTATAAGTCCCTTGATCTCTGGAATTATGATTTATCTTTACAATCTCCACAATATGATGTGTTTTTTAGGGAATCAATAAAATAAGCATGAATAAATTAATTATATATATATTTAATAAAACATGATGCTATTGGTTCATTTGAAGTTAATATACTAAGGTAAACTTATTTGTTCTTTTAAATAACAATGTATTCCTTTTATTATAATTAGTAAAGATATTTTTGAAATGATTTAAATATCATTTATCTTTCAAAAATTGTTGAGAAAGCTAACATTTAGGTTGATACAGTCTTTACCATGAAGTTCCCTTTTGGAGTAAAAGTATTTAAATCTTTACATTGGCTTTGATCTAGAATTTTAAGATTTTCACATAAGTTATAGATGTTGTTATCCTACCACAAATAGAATGCATAGATGCTATCTGTATGAAACACTCAGAATTTGACTTACTCTATGACACCTTCAAGTGACTGGGGATTTTTTATTTTTCTTTTTTTTGCGATAACATTTAAGTTCTACTCCCTTAGTAAATTTCAATTATATAATACTGTGTTATCAACTACAATCACCATATAATACATTAGATCCTCAGATCTTATTCATCTTGTAACTTAAAGTTTGTACCCTTTTACCAACCTCTCCTCATTTCCTCTATGACCCAACCTCTGGCAACCATTTTCCTACTTTTTGTTTCTATAAGTTCAACTTTTTTTTTTTTTTTAAGATTTCACATAAATGTGGTACTATGAGATATTTGTCTTTCTTTGTCTGGCTTATTTCACTTAGCATAATGTCCTTAAGCTCTATCCATCTTGTTCCAAATGGCAGGATTTCCCTCTTTTTTGATGGCTGAATAATATTCCATTGCACGTATATACTACCCTGTTCTTATCCATTTATCCATCGGTGGACACTTAGGTAGTTTGCATACCTTGTCTGTTGTGAATAACGCTGCAATAAACATGACAATGCCAGTATTTCTTAAAGATACTGATTTCATTTTCTTTGGATACATACCCAGAAGTAGAATTGTTGGATCATATGTTAGATATATTTTTAATCTTGAGGAAACTCCGTACTGTTTTCCATAGTGGTTGTTTCAATTTACATTCCCATGAACAGGGCAAAAGAGTCCCCTTTTCTCCACAACCTCATCAGCATTTGTTATCTCTTGGGTTTTTGATAATAACCATTCTGACTGGTGCAAGGTGATCTGACTGTGGTTTTGACTTTCATTGCCCTGATTACTGGTGTTGAACTAGATGTTTTGGAAGCCAGTCTCTCCAGTGGGAGTCTTAAAAGTTGGGGTCTAGGTGTGGGGTTCAAACCCTTTGCTTCTCAGGGAGAAGCTAGGTGTTGGGGGTCCCTCCCATTTGTATGGTGCCTTGCCAGCCCTGGGGTTTGTGTCTTGGCCTTTCCTACTCCTTTCTATGAGGTTTTTTAATTTTTTTCATCTGTAGGAGTGCCTCAGCCAGTTTCTGGATCTCTTTCAGAGGCAATTTTTCCTCCTGTAGTTACACATTCAGTGTGTTCGCGGGAGGAAGGACACTCGGGAGCCGTCTGTCACCATCTTGGGCAGCTCCTCCTGGTATATCTTAAAGTTACTTATTTAAATGGAACTTAAGAACTTCTAACCAAAAAATATAGATTTTCTTCAGAGGTCCAGAAACAGCAATATATGTTTCTTTGAAACAGCTGTCATATTCTCATGTGTTTTTTTTTTCCCTATAGGCTAATTAGTCATAGTTTGGCTATCATTCTGCATATGACATGGCAGTGAACTACTACTTCATCTGAGGCAGTCTTTAGTAAGTTGCTTTTAGTTGACAGATACCCTCTTTACACATATTCTTGTTTAAATTTAGTGTCAGAAACATGTGACAAAACGCTGGTGTCATGATCAAAGCACAGTTAATTGATGGTAGCATTTCCATCTTTTTAAGTAGTAAGAACATCTTAATTTTGCCTGGCCACATTTCTTCACGCCATAACCAAGGTGTTGAACATGTTCATAGTCTATTCCAGACCCGTGCTGCATCCTGAGTTTACAAGGCACACCCTGCCCTCTGGGAGTCACTGTTAGTTGAGGAGAACAGACTGAATACACAAGGGAATAACACCTGCATCACTTCATTTTGACGTGTTATCAAGCAATAATGTAATGAAATATTGTTAGGGTGTTCTATTTCCCCTCCTAAGAACTCCTAATAATACCTGAAATACCAAATGAGAACATTCGTTATAGTAAAAGTTAAGGAAATTAATGGGGTGGCAGAGACTGTTGGCTGTCTCTCAAAAATTCCTCACCCACCCCTTCATCATGAGCACACAGTTGGACGTCATTTCTCAGTCACTCTTTCACTTGTGTCTGACCACTTGGCAAGGGAATAGGATGTAGACAGAAGTGTTCTGTTTCTGACCAAGGGCTTTTAAGTCAGCAGCATACTAGCTTCACACATCCCTTTCCGTGTTGCCATCTGCAGCCTAGGCGTGGCTACCAGGTCTCCACCATGTAGATGGTGAGTAAGCCCTAGGAGAGTGTGGATAGAGCACATGGAAGGGTCCTAAGTCTGAATCATCAAATGAAGGAGAATTACACACAGACCTGGAACATCTGCCCTGAACCATCATGTGGGAGAGAAATACACTCTTAAGCCACTAACTTGTCTCGAGTATCTCATGTCATAGTTGGTTAATCAACAGAAAAATCACATTATATGATAAACAAACAGTAAATTATATGACATAATTATATGTCAAACAATAGTTTCATAAACTGGATTATGAGACCTAGGAGTGAAGTTAGTGTAAGATGAGAGGATTGATTAATCAGAAACATGCATCAAGCAGAGTTTCTCTAGCACACGGCCACAGTCCTTTATGCAAACTCGATCATATACTGATATTTGAATTTTGTAAATGGTCCAAAAATGTTCTATAGGAATACCATGGGTACTAAATCATGGGAGAGTTCCATTTATTCTCTAGTGAACAATGAAAACCAGAATTTTGTATGGAAACTGAAGTGAAAATATATAATATACACTTGTACATAAACTAAAATGAGCAGCCCTGACAGTCCTCAGTGGGAAGAGAAACATAAGACATGGATACCATTTAAATTCATATGAGGAAATACAAATACAAAACATTTTCTTAAGAAGTTTTTGATTATAACACAGGTTCATCCGTTACTTGTCAATATATCTTTTCATACTCCTCCCAAGAATATTCCTGTTAATGCTGTTTGAGGGATTGACTCCTAAAACCACCTTAAAGTGATTTTACTGTAATTGTTGCCTTTATCTCTCATGAGATTCAATTTCATGTTTCATCTGTTTCCCCAATTTCCTGTTGTTAAATAGAAAAATGTGTTCTGATCTTATAAAAAATGCATGGAAATTGACTTCACCAAATGGATAGTCTTTCAGGATATAATCCATCTATTAAGGAAAAAATTTAAAAAGCTAAAGATTTTAGTAACAATTTTGTAACTGCAGTGCCTTCAAATCACTTAGAAAAAAACTTAGTTGAATACATGTTTATTTTATATTCTAGATTCTGTTGTTTCCTATTTATATGCTGAAATAAGCTCTTTTGTATGTATTTTAACTGGTAAGTGGTCTACCAGGTAATTTCTTCTAAAATTTTAGGACTAATTATTAACACAATAATTCATAATAACAAATAATATAGATGGGGATGTACTTTTATTCCAGGCACACTCATAATCATTTAGCACTTAATACTCAAGTATCCCTGTCATAAATATGACAAAGAGTTTAAATAACTTATCAAATTCACAGTTATTAAAAGACAGAGTCAGAATTCAAAACCAAGCTATTTGCCTGCTGAGCCCATGGTTTAAACACTACCACAGGTAGTCTCCCCAGATCATACTGATTTAATACAAGACCATCATTTTACCCAAAAGGAAATTAAGGCTCAAATAAGAAATATAACTTATCTAAGAATGAACACCAATGAAATAATTGTTTCTTTCCTTCTTAGAGCATTTCAGTAGGTCTCAGTGTCGCATAATATGAATTTAAAAATTAAGTATACCTTTATTTAACAAAATATTTTAACAATAATAATTTTAATAAATAATTAACATCTGCTTAGTGAGATGCAGTGTAGGAATTGGGATTGAAGTATAAATACATCTAATATCAATATCTGCACTAAGGAGTGTATAGTTTACCATAAAATATGCAATGAGGTACGTAATAAGTAAAAAGGATTTAAAAAATAAAATCTAGGAATTCCCATTTACACAACGAGATCACAGGAAAGGATTCATTAATAAGATTGTTTCAACACCATAAGTGACTTGTGTCACTACACCACGTCTAGACTGTCACATACTTATCTGTTACTGAATGTTTTTATTTAGAAGTGACCAACTCCAGATTTGAATAGAATCAAGCAGAAAAAGTATCATTACCATGAAAAATTTTATGAAATTATTTGGTGTCTGTATAACATTTCTCTCTTCAATGTCTCTACTCTTACCCAGAAGTGCAGGAGACATCAGATCCAATGCCTAAACTGACATCTTGCGGGACATAAGTGTACAGTAAATAACTCCCTTGAAAGGGCCTCAATATCTACACATCATTCTCTTATAACCTGGCTTTTTAGAACATTTCACTTTCATTTAACAGGTGAACAGGTCAAAAGTTGCGATATTCTCAAGTTTTCCAAAATGCATGCCTCTAATTCTGATTGTTTACTTATCCAGTCCCTCCCCTCTGTAAAATAACTGCTATTATGGGTCCAGTGGAAAGACTCCACAGTGGATATTGCACTGGGGTTATGGTCAGCGCAGCAAAGTTAGTTGGCCTACCAGTTAATAACCCTTGGAGGACTTTTTACCCCCAGGGCTTGCAGCTTTATTTAGAATGTAGGGTTGATTTTTTTTTTTTTTTTTTTTAGCTTAGCCGTGTGTTCCCTTGCCAATTGCCAAAGCCACACAAACATTCACTCTCAGTATCCTGTTATATTTACTTTGATACGTTATGACAAAATATCTTGTTTTGAAATGTTATCTGAGACCAATATTGAAGCCACTATAGTTTTGAAGGTCGAAAATATGGTTCCTTTTAATGTTGAAAATACATATGTTCTTTTCCATCCATCATCAGGGCATTTTTTTTGTCTGCTTGTGCTTGCTAACCTCACCCTGCAAAAGCAGAAGCATCCTTACACACAATTTGGTTTGGCTGTTCAGACTGATGATGACACACACACCGAGAATGTGTAAAAGGTTATTGTGTACATAAATGAGGTCTCTGGGGAAGGCAGGGCAGGCCTCCAAAGCATGTCTGAGATGGCTTAAGAGCAAGAACACTGGCTGGGGTTTTATTATGATAAAGGGGAAGGGTTGGGATGAGGGTTCCCACAAGTAGGCAGGGACTTTCTATTTGAATTTCTTACCTAAAACAGAGAGGGGAGAACCCAGACTTGATCAGTTTGTCCAGCTGTGGGGTAGAAGGGAAGCAGGAGGGTGAGGCTTAACAAGTGGCAGCAGTCAAAGGTCAAAAAATGGAGTCAGACCCCTTATTCCATTTTTTAAATCACTTAAATGAATACAGAGAAATACTAGTACTCTTGATGATATCACCACCGAGAGATGTAAGAGTGTAAACAGCAAGGTGTTAAGATGGCACGCAGAGCTGTGTGTCTGGTAAGAAGGATTACCACTGGTAATAATGTATACAAGACGCCTGCAGGTCTCAGGTGCTTGGATACATGGGCTTGTCTCTGGCCAGGCCTCCCCCTACAGGACGACTTCAGGGAAGTCCATCCGAGCACCCCATGTCCCTGTCACACCACCTCTATTTTGACTAAAGATGAAACCCTGTGGAGAGGATAGAAAGAAGAACCCATAAAGTTAACATTGATCCCACCCATACATTCTCCCTGAGGCATCGTCACAATTGATCTCATCATGCCCTACAAATCATCTGACCTCAGTCATGGCAGAAGCCTAAGCCTATTGGGTCCATCATCATCAAATGACTTGTTCTGCGCATGTTGCTAGGCAACCCATCAGTGGGACCCGATCTCAGAGGCCTCTATATCCTCCAAAATCTTCCACCATTCTCTGTCAAACTCACAGTCTCTTATTTGCAAACTCTCCTTTATCTTTTCTTCTTATACCTTTCTCAGGGTGAGCGTCTATCCTTCTTCTCTTATTGAACCTAGCTATTTCCTGTGAATATTACTTCTCTCTTACAAACCAATCAAAAATAACTTTTAATTTTCCTCTATATCACGTTCGGTGCTCCACATACCATAGGAAGTAGGTAAAGGTCCGATGTGTTCATTGGTGGTGTTCCACGTGACTGTGTGGGCTCCCTGCTGCCACACACACGTGCACACATGACGTCTGTGCAATCTGCTATCCCTCCTAGAATGAATGATGTTTGCTGTACTAAAGTTGGCAATTTTTGTGTGTGGAAATTAGCTTGATATATTTTTTAACATCTTTATTGGAGTATAATTGCTTTACAATGGTGTGTTAGTTTCTGCTTTCTAACAAAGTGAATCAGCTATACATATACACACATCCCCATATCTCCTCCCTCTTGCGTATGCCTCCCACCCTTCCTATCCTGCACCTCTACATGGTCACAAAGCACGGAGGTGATCTCCCTGTACTATGTGGCTGCTTCCCACTAGCTATCGGTTTTACATTTGGTAGTGTATATATGTCCATGCCACTCTCTCACTTTGTCCCAGCTTACCCTTCCCCCTCCCCATGTCCTCAAGTCCATTCTCTACATCTGCGTCTTTCTTCCTGTCCTGCCTCTAGTATCTTCAGAAGCATTTTTTTTTTTTAGATTCCATATATATGTGTTAGCATACGTTATTTGTTTTTCTCTTTCTGACTTACTTCACTCTGTATGACAGACTCTAGGTCCATCCACCTCACTACAAATAACACAATTTCATTTTTTTATGGCTGAGTAATATTCCATTGTATGTATGTGCTACATCTTCTTCATCCGTTCATCTGTCAATGGACACTTAGGTTGCTTTCATGTCCTGGCTATTGTAGATAGAGCTGCAATGAACATTGTGGTACATGACTCTTTTTGAATTATGGTTTTCTCAGGGTATATGCCCAGTAGTGGGATTGCTGGGTCACATGGTAGTTCTATTTTTAGTTTTTTAAGGAACCTCCATACAGTTCTCCATAGTGGCTGTATCAATTTACATTCCCACCCACAGTGCAAGAGGGTTCCTTTTTCTCACACCTTCTCCAGCATTTATTGTTTGTAGATTTTTTGATGATGGCCATTCTGACTGGCGTGAGGTGATACCTCATTGTAGTTTTGATTTGCATTTCTCTAATGATTAGTGATATTGAGCATACTCTCATGTGTTTTATGGCTATCTGTATATCTTCTTTGGAGAAATGTCTTAGGTCTTCTGCCCATTTTTGGATTGGGTTGTTTGTTTTTTTGATATTGAGTTGCATGAGCTGCTTGTAAATTTTGGAGATTAATCCTTTGTCAGTTGCTTCATTTGCAAATATTTTCTCCCATTCTGAGGGTTGTCTTTTTGTCTTGTTTATGGTTTCCTTTGCTGTGCAAAAGCTTTTAAGTTTCATTAGGTCTCATTTGTTTATTTTTGTTTTTATTTCCATTTCTCTAAGAGGTGGGTTAAAAAGGATCTTGCTGTGATTTATGTCATTGAGTGTTCTGCCTATGTTTTCCTCTAAGAGTTTGATAGTGTCTGGCCTTACATTTAGGTCTTTAATCTATTTTGAGTTTACTTTTGTGTATGGTGTTAGGGAGTGTTCTAATTTCATTCTTTTACCTGTAGCTGTCCAGCTTTCACAGCACCACTTATTGAAGAGGCTGTCTTTTATCCATTGTATATTCTTGCCTCCTTTAGCAAAGATAAGGTGACCATATGTGTGTGAGTTTATCTCTGGGCTTTCTATCCTGTTCCATTGATCTATATTTCTGTTTTTGTGCCAGCACTGTACTGTCTTGATTACTAGAGCTTTGTAGTATAGTCTGAAGTCAGGGAGCCTGACTCCTCCAGCTCCAGTTTTCTTTCTGAAGATTACTTTGGTGATTCGGGTTCTTTTGTGTTTCCATACAAATTGTGAAACTTTTTGTTCTAGTTCTGTGAAAAATGCCATTGGTAGTTTGATAGGGATTGCTTTGAATCTGTAGATTGCTTTGGGTAGTAGAGTCATTTTCACAATGTTTTTTCTTCCAATGCAAGAACATGGTATATCTCTCCATCTGTTTGTATCATCTTTAATTTCTTTCATCAGTGTCTTATAGTTTTCTGCATACAGGTCTTTTGTCTCCTTAGGTACGTTTATTCCCAGGTATTTTATTCTCTTTGTTGCAATCGTAAATGGGAGTGTTTCCTTAATTTCTCTTTCAGATTTTTCATCATTAGTGTATAGGAGTGCAAGAGATTTCTGTGCATTAATTTTGTATCCTGCTACTTTAAAAAATTCATTGATTAGTTCTAGTAGTTTTCTGGTAGCATCTTTAGGATTCTCTATGTATAGTATCATGTCATCTGTCATTTCTTGTTTTCCGATTTGGATTCCTTTTACTTGTTTTTGTTCTCTGATTGCTGTGGCTAAAACTTCCAAAACTATGTTGAATAATAGTGGTGAGAGTGGACAACCTTGTCCTGTTCCTGATCTTAGAGGAAATGGTTTTAGTTTTTCACCATTGAGAACGATGTGGCTGTGGGTTTGTCATATATGGCCTTTATTATGTTGAGGTAAGTTCCCTCTATGCCTACTTTCTGGAGGGTTTTTATCATAAATGGGTGTTGAATTTTGCCAAAAGCTTTTTCTGCATCTATTGAGATGCTCATATGGTTTTCTCCTTCAGTTTGTTAATATGGTTTATCACATTGATTGATTTCCATATATTGAAGAATCCTTGCATTCCTGGGATAAACCCCACTTGATCATGGTGTATGATCCTTTTAATGTTCTGTTGGATTCTGTTTGCTAGTATTTTGTTGAGGAATTTTGCATCTATATTCATCAGGGATATTGACCTGTAGTTTTCTTTCTTTGTGACATCTTTGTCTGGTTTTGGTATCAGGGTGATGGTGGCCTCGTAGAATGAGTTTGGGAGTGTTCCTCTCTCGGCTATATTTTGGAAGAGTTTGAGAAGGATAGGTGTTAGCTCTTCTCTAAATGTGTGGTAGAGTTCACCTGTGATGCCATGTGGTCCTGGGCTTTTGTTTGTTGGAAGACTTTTAATCAGAGTCTCAATTTCAGTGCTTGTGATTGGTCTGTTTGTATTTTCTATTTCTTCCTGGTTCAGTCTCAGAAGGTTTTGCTTTTCTAGGAATTTGTCCATTTCTTCCAGGTTCTCCATTTTATTTGCATAGAGTTGCTTGTAGTAATCTCTCATGATCCTTTGTATTTCTGCAGTGTCAGTTGTTACTTCTTTTTCATTTCTAATTCTATTGATTTGAGTCTTCTCCCTTTTTTTCTTGATGAATCTGGCTAGTGGTTTATCAATTTTGTTTTTCTTCTCAAAGAACCAGCTTTTAGTTTTATTGATCTTTGCTATTGTTTCCTTCATTTCTTTTTCATTTATTTCTGATCTGATCTTTATTATTTCTTTCCTTCTGCTAACTCTGGGGTTTTTTTGTTCTTCTTTCTCTAATTGCTTTACTTGTAAGGTTAGGTTGTTTCTCTGAGTTGTTTCTTGTTTCTTGAGGTAGGATTGTATTGCTATAAACTTCTATTTTGTCTGATATGGAAATTGCTACACCAGCTTTTTTTTGAGTTCCATTTGCATGGAATATCTTTTTCCATCCCTGCACTTTCAGTCTGTATGTGTCCCTAGATCTGAAGTGGGTCTGTTGTAGACAGCATATATAGTGGTATTGTTTTTGTATCCATTCAGCCAGTCTATGTCTTTTGGTTGGAGCCTTTAATCCATTTACATTTAAGGTAGTTTTCAATATGTATGTTCCTATTACCATTTTCTTAATTGTTTTGGGTTTGTTATTGTAGGTCTTTTCCTTCTCTTGTGTTTCCTGCCTAGAGAAGTTCCTTTAGTATTTGTTGTAAAACTGGTTTGGTGGTGCTGAATTCTCTTCATTTTGTTTGTCTCTAAAGGTTTTAATTTCTCTGTCAAATCTGAATGAGATTCTTGCTGGGTAGAGTAATCTTCATTGTAAATTTTTCCCTTTCATCACTTTAAATATGTCCTGTCACTCCCTTCTGGCTTGCACAGTTTCTGGTGAAAGATCAGCTGTTAACCTTATGGGGGTTTCCTTGTATGTTATTTGTTGTTTTTCCCTTGCTACTTTTAATATTTTTTCTTTGTATTTAATTTTTGATAGTTTGATTAATATGTGTCTTGGTGTGTATCTCCTTGCATTTTTCCTGTGTGGGACTCTCTGTGCTTCTTGGACTTGATTGACAATTTCCTTTCCCATGTTAGGGAAATTTTCAACTATAATCTCTTCAAATATTTTCCCAGTCCCTTTCTTTTTCTCTTCTTCTCTGGGACCCTTATAATTCGAATGTTGGTGCGTTTAATGTTGTCCTATAGGTCTCTAAGACTGTCCTCAATTCTTGTCATGCTTTTTTCTTTATTCTGCTCTGCAGTAGTTATTTCCAGTGTTTTATCTTCCAGGTCACTTATCTGTTTTTCTGCCTCAGTTATTCTGCTATTGATTCCTTCTGGAGAATTTTTAATTTCATTTATTGTGTTGTTCATCATTGTTTGTTTGCTCTTTAGTTCTTCTAGGTCCTTGTTAAACTTTCCTTGTATTTTCTCCATTCTATTTCCATGATTTTGGATCATCTTTACTATTATTACTCTGAATTCTTTTTGAGGTAGACTGCCTATTTCCTCTTCATTTGTTTGGTCTGGTGGGTTTTTACCTTACTCCTTCATCTGCTGTGTGTTTCTCTGTTTTCTCATTTTGCTTAACTTACTGTGTTTAGGCTCTCCTTTTCGCAGGCTGCAGGTTCGTAGTTCCCGTAGTTTTTGGTGTCTGCCCCCAGTGGCTAAGGTTGGTTCAGTGGGTTTTGTAGGCTTCCTGATGGAGGGGACTGGTGCTTGTGTTCTGGTGGATAATGCTGGATCTTGTCTTTGTGGTGCGCAGGACCACGTCCGGTGGTGTGTTTTGGGGTGTCTGTGACCTTATTATGATTTTAGGCAGCCTCTCTGCTAATAGGTGGGGTTGTGTTCCTGTCTTGTTAGTTGTTTGGCATAGGGTGTCCAGCACTGTAGCTTGCTGGTTGTT